>NC_091436.1:74750252-75050252 GCF_964237555.1 Oryctolagus cuniculus
GAACAAAAGACATCCTCCAATCCTTTAAACTGGTGTTTGCTGAGCCCGTGTTTTGTGAATCGGCCTGGTGTGTCATAAGGGCATGAAGTAATGAGAGTTCTGTTGTTGATTTCCCAAGTAAGCTTATGTGTAAGTGTTTTGAATATGAAAGAGACCTTGCTTGTTAACTAGTGCTCTTTTACCTTCCTGCAACCTCAGCTTTGAATAGGAAGCTGGGCCTTCTGAGTTGGTATTTCTTTCTATGGAATAGGACAGTAGGACAGTGCTCTAGAGCTTTCACTACTTTTTGAGTAAGACATACACTTTGTGTGTGTGTGGTCCTAGTACCTTCTGTTCTTATGTTCTATACATTTAGAAGTCTTATAGACTTATTTGTACATTGGGCAGCTATATGTATACACTACAGTAAGATTACTGTTCTTGAAATGTTTTGGCCATGCCTACTGAGGTGATTTCAGTCTGAAAGGCAAGCACTTTTGTTGCTTTATATACTTGTTAGAGACAAGTATAGATCTGTTAGAGACTTTAAAAGAGATTAGCTAACATGATTATGCTCTTCTCCAGATATAGGTCAGAATAATTTTCAATTTTGTTTTGTTTTTAAAGCAAATGTTCCCTCAAACAATGAAATTCCACACATGGAGACCATTAGTAAACGCAGGCAAAAGTGGGTTCCTTAGAATCCTTTTTGGGTGTTTTCTCCTCTGAATTACTTTGTTCTTTATACTTTGTTGAATCACTAGATAGTTTGAAATTTTTGATGCAGTCTAGCTGTAGTGATCCTGATTATGTAAGATACTAAGCTGTTTCGTGACTATTTGTGTCATGTATCGTACTGATTCAGATAATGAAAAAAAAAGATGTAATATACTATGGTCTTTAGTATATTTCTTATGCAATTAAACTAGACTTTTTATTTCAGATTATTTTTGAATCTCGATCCTTTACCAACTAGCTTTGAAGAGGACACAGTGGAACTATTTGGCATTCAGTGGGTTACTGAAACAGCATTGGTGGATTCCTCTAGAGAGCTCTTTCATTTATTCAGGTACTTTTTGTTCCAAATTCCCTGAATGTAGGTGCTGTTCAGTTTTGTGAGATCTGACGCTGGGTGGATTCTAACACTGACAATGTAGTAACACCAGAATTGTGCTTATTGCTCACTTGATTATCTTCTAGTAACAATAACCAAATGGTAATGGTTTGATGAAATATAGTTTTATTGTTTTTGTAAATTGATTTTTCATATTCTTTATTCTTTGTATTTTATATTATGTACTAAATACTGAATTTTAAAGTTTTGAACCATATTATAATTTTGGGTAAAAGATTTAAATACTTTTTTAAAAGCCTAGTCTTTCAATGATTAGAGAATGAACTCAAACTTTTAAATCTATCTTCCATAATAGAATCTGATTAATTCTCTTAGGTGACATTTTTTGAAGTTTTTATAAAATGTTAAAACACAGTAGTAGAGAGAATAGATTAATGAGCCTCCACATATCCTTTCTCAGTTACAATAAGAATCAAGGTTTCCTTCTTTCTTTCATTTGTACCAACCTCCCTTCTATTGGCTTAAGTATTTGTAAACAAATTTCAGGTATCACACATCTCACCTTTAATTACTTCAGTATGCTTTTTTAAAAATAAACTTGTGAAAAAAAGCATGAGTACCATTTTTGCAAATAAATTTAATTTAGGGGGCTGTTGCGGTGGCACATTGGGTTAAAGCCCTGGCCTGAAGTGCTGGTGTCCTACATGGTTACTGGTTTTGGTTCTGACTGCTCCTCCTCTGATCCAGCTCTCTGCTATGGCTTGGGAAGGCAGTAGAAGAAGGCCCAAATCCTTGGGCCCCAGCACCCATGTGGGAGACCCGGAAGAGGTTCCTGGCCCTTGTCTTTGGATTGGCGCAGCTCCAGCTGTTGTGGCTAGTTGGGGAGTGAACCAGCGATGGAAGACCTCTCTCTCTGTCTCTACCTCTATCTGTAATGCTGTCTTTCAAATAAATAAAATAAATCCTTAAAAAAAATAAATAAAATAAATTTAATTTAGATGATTCTTAAATCCACTGTTTTGGACCAGTTATTCAGAAACACATTAAGAATGATATTTGATGCATTTATATGAAAATTGAGAGGCAGAAGGTATTCTCACCCTCATCCCATAAGACCTTTTTTTTTTTTTTTTTAAATTAATTTATTTATTTGAGAGGCAGAGAGAGAGAGAAGTCTTCCATCTGCTGGTTCATTCCCCAGATGACCGCAACAGCTAGAGCTGTGCCGATCAGGAGCAAGGAGCTTCCCCCAGTTTTCCCACACAGGCGCAGGGGCCAAGGCCCTGGAACATCCTCCACTGCTTTCCCAGGCCATAGCAGAGAGAGCTGGATTGGAAGTGGAGCAGCCAGGACTCGAACAGGCACCCACATGGGATGCCAGCACTGCAGGCGGTGGCCTTACCCGCTATGCCACAGAGCCAGCCCCCCATGAGACCTCAAGAAGAGATGTTGCATATCTATGGCCTGTTGTGATATGTTTTATCAGAAGAATAGGCTGAGTTTTACATGATGCAATGTAATCCTGAACATTACAGAGTTTATGAATCATTGTTGAGGGCATAAGTCGTGAATATGGGTTAGTCTTAAAGAATTTGAAGGCAACAAGGAGGAACAGCAAGAAGATGGGACATCTAAATAGCTTTGCATAATTAGCTACATTATTCCTTTCCTTTTCTGAACTTCTGTATTATAAAACTGTTAAGCTACAATGTTTCATGTAAGTATCTGAAACTTCTTATGGATGTAAACAGTATTTTACTGACAATGAAATTTTTGATATTTGAAATAATTTGTGAGATATATGCAGCTTTTAATAGATGTTTTGGGGAGGTCAAAATTGTATTTTGTCTTCTCAAAGTTTTCACTACCTAAAGTATACCCTTTAATAAGCATTCACAAAGTATTAAATTTCATCCATAAAGGAGAGGTATTGAAGCAGTATAGTGGATTTGGAAACATTATCCATATGTTTGTTACATAGTGTATATTAAAATTAACTCTCCCTTTTTTTAAATTAGGCAAAGACTATACAACTTGGAAACCTTGTTACAAGCTAGCTGTGATTTTGGTAAGTTTAATATATCTTCAATAGCAAAAAAGAAATGTTGTTCCATTACAGTGAATTTAAGTTACAGTGATTAACACATGGTATGTAATGGTGTACTACAATATTATAAAGTATTACACCAGAAGCACATGATACAGTGTATTTAGCATTCAGAAGAAGTATGATATTTAACTTTGTAGCTCAGAGTTATGCTATTTTTTCCAAATCTGTAGATCTTAAAGGTAAAACTGACTTAAAAATAAGCTAACCTCTGCTTTCTTGTTTGGTTTGACATTTATTGGATTGTTAATTTGGGAGAGATTAGCATAGTTAAAGTAATAAAGGAAGTTGAAGGGCAGTATGTTGTGTTTTTTTTTTTTTGTTTTTTTTTGTTGTTGTTGTTGTTTTTTTTCAGACCAGCTGCTTCTCCTTTCCAGCACATTTAATACAGTGTAGAATTTAGAATTATAACTTTTATATTCAGCCTGGGGTTCCAACTCCCAGTTGATTGGGAATATCACATCAAGTAATAGTTCCTACCTCATAAGAGTTCTTGTGAAGGCTAGCGCAGTATATATCATTAATGATGTTGAGCAACCAACATCTACCTGTGGCACTTTTAGTCAAACAGGTTGATTATCTTATGGAAGCAAGGGAAAATACACATTATGAGGAACTGGGCCTCCTCAGAAAGAATCAGGAATATGAAGGAGCTTGTGACAGAGTTTGGGCTTAACTGCTACATGATTTTGAGTAGGATTTAAAGAAGGATATACCTTTATTCTGGATTGGATACTGTTAAGAGTAGGATCAATTTAATGATTGGGTATTTTATTTTTTATCCGAAAAGTGGGAAAAATGAGAAGGCTCCTATTTAGTAAAGAATCAACAGTCTTGATGGCCAGAAGAGGGAAATATGTGTTTCTTTGTATTTTTTTGTTTGTTTGATATTTGTGTGTGTGTGTGTGTGTGTGTGTGTGATTATTATATGGTACCTTCTTTCTTTTCAGAAATGAAATGTTTTCTGTTTTCACAATTATCATAGAGTGGTGCTATCATTATTTTTATGTTTTATAGAAATTTTTTATCATTAATCTAAGAAGATCATACCCTAGCTGTTCGCTGTCAGTTTTCTGAACCATTTTATTTGGTTTGCCTTGTTTTCTGAGTATATGATTAGCAAAAATTAACTATTATTTTTTCATTATCTAATGAATCAAAGAGAAAAAATATGATGCCAACAATGCTGTAGAATTTGTAGTTGTGTAACACAGAAAGACATGCAAGCATGAGTCAGCATGGTAAATGGAAAATGCAGTCATGGAGATACGGATGAGCCGCTATGGGAGCCAAGGGCTTTATGCTTGTGTGCATGATTATGTGATTCTAGATCTGGGTCCTCAAGGACAGGAAGAAATTTGTTTGGCAAAAGATTTAGGGAAAGTTTTGGGGACAGAAAGAGTTTCCAGGAAGTAAAAATCAGTAAAAAACATTCAAGTATGTTAAAAACATAAACATTTAGGGAGCATAGAGTAAGTAATAACTACATATGGGATATATATGAAACTGATGAATTTGAAAGAGGAAAAAAAAATTATAGTTGGCTCTGGAAATCATGCCAGAGTCTGAATTTAGTTTAGAACCCTGTAGGGCGCTACCAAGATTGCATTATAAGAGTAAAAATGTGTTTACTACATACAGTGACATAAGTAAATTGGGTTAATAGAAGGTATTGTGCAAACTTATTTGTTTAAAAAAACACTCTTAACAACCTAAAGCCACTATAGTGGACTGCAGTCCACCCCACATATCTGCAGTATACACATCCATGGAGGAGGACTACAGCATTTTACATTAGGGACTTGAGCATCTGTGTATTTGGAATTCTCAGGTCATCCTGTAAGCAATGCTGCTTGGGTGATGAGGGATGGCTATGATTGTTTAGGTGATTATTGTTACACTAACATTTTGGTATTTTTGGTGCTTAGAAAAGCTTTTGAGAGATTTGTCAGATGGGTTAGTAGTGCTAAAGTGCTAAAGTAGATCTGCTTGTCCCAGCTGGCAGTTATATCAGGACTTTGTTAATAAATTCATGTAGTGAACCTTGGCCCTCAGCCTTCTCCTAGGGAGTTCTTATGTAAGTCCACGTACTGCTATGTATATTTCTTATATTTCTTGTTCTATTTCTTATTTTCCCTGGGTTGCTTTCTAGTTGAGGCAGAATGACATACTGTGTGCTGATAATTTCTTAAATATACCTGATAGGTTGCCCTTTCTTGGTGTTTTTTGGCTGTATATTTCATTTGGATTTTTTTTTTGTATCACCCATTTGTGTTGTCATACTTGCTTACATCCATCTTGGATATGGGAAGTATGTGTACACATGCACATTTTTAATGTAAATGGCTGCTGATTTTGTCATCATTGTCATTTCTGGCTTTGATTGTATTGATTGATTTTTCCCCTCCTGGTTCTGTGGTATAATTTCCTGCTCCTTTGAATATCTAATAATGTTTTATTATATGGTAGACATTGTAGATTTTCCATGGCTGCTTTCTGGATTTTCTTGTATTTCTTTATATAAATATTGTTCTGATTTGCTGTTGATCCCTTGTAATCCATGGGATCATTCTGAGGGTTTTTTAAAAATTTTGTTAGGGCTTTTCAAAAGTAGTGCTTAGTTTAATGCCAACTAAGCTTATTAAATTAGTTTTGTAAAGTATCTGAAATTTCTTTCTAATGCCTGGTACATTATGAGGTTTTTAAAATTCTTGCTGGTAGGAACTGAAACTATTTCCCAGCTTGAATAAGCTTTGAAGAGAATTGTTTTTTAGTGTTTTCCCATGGTCTTGGGTAATTTTCTCTCATACCTGAACATACCTGTACTCAGTCAAAGACTTCAGAGGCTGGAGGGTGGGGTAAAGGTAGGGGCAGGGATTGCATACATTTCCAGAGTTTTTGTTATTTGTTTTAAATCTCCTTTCTTCTTCAATTCTTTGCTCTGTAAATTCAGGCTTCTCTAAACTCAGAATTAATGTCTTGTCAGCTCAATGAGTTGGACAGTGATTGTGCTTTTTCCCCTGTACTATTACAGCCTGGAAACTCTAGTTGTTAAGCAGATGCAGTCACAGGGCTTACCTTCTCCCTGGGATAGCAGTCTTGTTTTACCTTGTTTTTAGTGCCTGGAAACTTGTTTTGTGTTGTTTCTCAGGTTTCAAGTTTAAGACGGGAGATGGATAAATCTGACCCTTTCATTCCATCTTGCCTGGCTGCAGAAGTTCACAGCAGTCTTTATGGCTGGGGGTTGTGAAAATGGGGGATAGTTTTAGACCATTTTATGTTCTAAAAGAATATTCAACACTGGGTAATTTATAAAGAAAAGAGGTAAAACAAAAAAGAAATGAAAAAAAGAAAGAAAAAAGAAAAGAGATCGTTTATCCCATGGTTCTAGAGGCTGGTGAATTCTAGATCAGACCATTGTAACTGGCAGAAGTGTCCTGCTACATTGTAACATGCTGTTTATATCACATGACAATAGCAAGTACAAGAGCAGCAAATAAGAGCTGCATAACAGACAAAATATATGGGGTGAACAACCTTTATAACCACCTGCTCTTGTGATAACTAATCCCCTGAGCAAACTTTTACTCCCAAAAGGTGACATTAATTCCTCTACTGACCTCATTAGCCTCTTCAAAAGACTCCACCTTCCAATACCAACACAATGACAATCACATATCAACCTGAGTTTTGGAGGGGACAAACCATATTCAAACCATATCATGGTCTGTAACTTTTTGTAGATGAAATTAAGGCATAACAATGTAGTTTAATATGTAGGTATTTGCAAAACAGTCTGACATTTATGGTCATGTTAGCTTTGTCAAAGTAGTAGTCATGTTTGCTTATTTGAATTCAAATTTAGAAATGAATTTTGTTTTACATTTAATATGGTTTAGGGTTTATTCCCTGTAATTCATATGTATTTTCTCTCTTTTTATTTCATGAGTATCTTTTACTTCAATATTTTGTACATCATGCTAATAATTGATAATTTTAGATGGTATAAATGTTAAAGGAGGGAAAGATGACGTGGGGTGAGATTAGAAGAAAGAGAAGAGAGCCTGTAAATAATTATAAACAATTTTGATTTCTTTCTAAATACAGTTGGTAGCCTTTCATGGATTTTGACTTGGGAGTAATAAAAGTTGAGACATATTTTAAGTAGATTTGGTGCTTCAAGAGGGTAAAAAGGAAGACGTGTGAGGAGCCCTGTTGCAGTAGTTTAAGACAGTAAAAAGAAAATGACTATTTCAAGATATATTTGATTATAAACTTAATGGGACTGTGATGGAGGGTAAATGCAATGGTAGAATCAAGGAAGAAATAAGCTGCTGGTAGCATTATGGAATGAAATGGAGGAAACTTAGCATGAAGAAGTTGTGAAGGAAAGCAAAGAATGCATTTTTTGCATTATCTGAGCAGTGTGTCGGAAAATACTATTTGAGTTTAGAAGCCTGTTATGCTGGTTGACACACAAGGTCTGGAGTTCAAAGGAAAAATATGAGGTTTATGTAAACCTCTGGGAGTCTATCATTGATTAATAAAGGAACTGAAGACATCCAACATGTCGGAAGAGATGTGTAGAAAAGAGAGTGAGACTCAGAACTGACTCCTGAGGAGACCCCATGATGGTAGTAAAGTTGCGAAAGAAGAGCCAGCAAAGAGGTAGATAAAAACACCAGTCATATATGGCTTCAGTAAAGCCACGTGTAGCTACTGCTATACTGAAGACAAGTTATTTGAGGACAGATAGTATCCATTAGCTTAGGCAACATGGCTTTCATTGGTGACCTTGGTAAGAGTAGTTTTGAGGAGTGATGTGGGCAAGAATGACAGGGAAATCCATGGGAAGTTACAAGATAGAGAATTGCTGTTAATATGGCTTATGAAGTCACTAATGCCTGCTGATTATTTATGCTATGGTTAACATTGTCTATTTTGGTTTCAGGGAAGATATCAGCCCTACATGAGAAAGCAGACAGTATTAGACAACAGTGCGTAATATTTCTCCATTATGTTAAAGTTTTCATCTTCAGGTAGGATGTCAGATGAATATTTTGATTATTGCATGAATTTCTATGTGGATATTTTCCAGACTATTGTTGTTTAATATATATAATCATTTTTCAGATATCTGAAAGTACAAGAGGCTGAGAGTCATGTTCCTGTCCATCCCTATGAGACTTTGGAGGCTCAGCTTCCCTCAGTGTTGGTTGATGAGCTGCATGGATTACTCTTGTATATTGGACATCTATCTGAACTTCCCAGTGTTACCATAGGAGCATTTGTAAATCAAAACCACACTAAGGTTTGACTTGTTTCATTTAATTTTTGAATTATCAGCGCTTTCTCCCCATAAGAAATATTTATTCAAGAGTGAAACAAATCAGTCAAGAGTACAGCTCTGGAAGCAGACTGCCTGAGTGTTGGCCTCCCCTTTTATTAATTATATGTTTTTTGGAAAAAAATGTCTCATCTCATCCCTCTCCTTAACTGTATAATTCATATAACTTCTAGAGTTATTGAGAGAATTTAATAAATGAATATGTACAAAATGTTTAAAACATGTAGTATACACTGAACCAATAGCTGTTTTTGTTTATGAAGATGTGAAATGTTTAGAAGCTTGAATGTAAATAAACTAACTTTTGTATTTTAAAATTTGTATCATTTTCCTCATTGACAAAGGTTTGGGCAAACTATAATTTATATAGTAAGATTCAAGACTGCCTTATAAAAATATACTTTCAAAACTGTAATCATGTGTATCCTTTTTTTGAAAGAGTTACAGAGAGAGAAGGAGAGACAAAACAGAGACAAAGAGAGAGGAAGAGAAAGAGAGAGAGAGAGCTTTCACCTGCTGGTTTACTCCCCAGATGGCTGCAGTGGCCAACACTGGGCCAGGCTGAAGCCACGAGCTTCATCCTGGTCTCTATGTAGGTGGCAGGGGCCCATGCACTTGGGCCATTTTCTGCTGCTTTTCCCAGGCACATTAACAGGGAGCTGAATCTGAAGTGAAACAGCCTGGACGCAAATCTGCACCCATATGGGATGCTGACATCACAGGAGGCAGCTTTACGCATTATGTCACAACCCCTACCTTGTGTTCTGACTTTTGAGATCTTTATGGCATATGATTAAGATTGTTTTGACTATGCCGTTTTTTTCCTTACTTGTGGTAATCATTCCATTCAAATTTACTTTTAAAATAAAATTTGTATTTTTCATGTGGCCCAGCTTATAAATAACAAAATCACCATGAGAAAATGAGATTTAATGTGAAAGATAAAACATGATAATTTATAACATTATTCCCTAAACTTTGCCTTTTCTATTTGGCTTCATCAATTTGAGTAGCATTCAGGTTCTAGAAACATGTCTTCACCAAAATATATAATTAAATGTTTATATTTCTATGAAATTTAACAAAACAAAAATTAACTTTTATATGAAATCAATATATGTAATAATAAAAGTAAATAGAGTTCCAACTGCATTTACAGACTAATATATCCAGTCCATAGAAAGCAAGCAAATAACTGCTTTTAATTATATCATTTAATAAAGATTCATGAGCATTTTATGGGGAAAGAATTTATTTCCTTTTTACTAGTTTCTATAAATTATACTGGATATCACTATATTTTCTGGATATTAACTACATAAAAATAAAACTGAATAATTTTATCTAGCAACAAAAAGAAAAATTTGTGCACAGAGGTCCTCATACTAGAGTTTACCTAGGTTATTTGAAGCTCAGAAACTCAGAATTTTTAAAGTTGCACTCTTCAACAAATAAAAAGGCATTGCTGTTCTTTTCAGAAACATGAAAAAAAATTTACAAAGTAAAACTTACAAGAGTCTGTTTATATATTATATTTTATTCATCTGGTAACTGAAACATCTTGTTTTAATGTGTATTTTCAGTTGAACTTCTGTCTAGTTTAAGAAATTCTTTTTACACATTATTTGTTAGGTAGTATGTATTACAAACATTTTCTAAGATTTCTCTATTTCGCCAGTTAAATTGACTTCCCAGATAGATAACTGGAGCTTTTTATTTAGTTTATATTTGTCAATTTTTCTTTTTGTTGTATAATCTATTCAGTCTTTTCTTAATGAGCAGTGAGGTAGGAAATCTAACTCTAGTTTCTTGCCAATGGATAAGTTAATAACCCATCTTTATTGAATGACCCATGCTTCCCCTGCTGATTTGAGATACCATATTTATCCATCTCTTTCATCCCTATTCTTGCTGTATTTAATTATCTATTCCCATGCCAACATTATTTTATTAGCATGGCATCTTATTTTGTTTGTATATCTGATGATGCGGTCCTTTCTTCATCTTTCTTTCTAGTTGTTTTAGTGAAACAGATTTATGTCATTATATTTATTTCTATTGTTATTCTAAATGTTGACTGGGGGATAGTTATTGAATATAACCCAGTACAACACAATAATTGAAAGTACTGGCTTTTGAATCAAATAGACTTGGATTTGAATCCTACTGTATGAATTCAGTTAAATTTCTTCAACTGTCTTATAACCTCCATTTCTTAAGAGGATAATAGTGTATATGTGGTAGTCTAGGGAGTTCCTGGGTACTCATTACATTAAAAAAATTTTTCGTAGCAAAATTCTAAAGCAAAATCACAAAAACAAGTGTTTAAAAAAATTCTTTTACTGCTTTGCAGCTTTAGTAGAATCAGAGATTGGTTGGAAGGGATCTTTACTGTACAAGTCTATTCAGCAGTTCCAAGGTGGGTGTATCTTAAACCAGCAGATGAAACTATATCCCGCTTTCAAAGACCTTCAGTGAAAGGATCCTCTTATGAACAAGACAGAGGTTTTCCCTGAGCTTTTGAATAGTGGTAGGTTAATTGGTTCTTTATCCTTGTGCTTGTGAAGGAGTGTTGTTTCATGCTATAAAATACTGAGTGATGTATCATGAGTTCTCAATTACAGTTGATAATGTCATTCACAGCTTTTTCCACCATCATGGCATTTATTACATCTCCATTTGGATATCCATTGGCTGGTCCTAGAAATTCTTCACATATTAGGTGAAAAAATGAGTAAGTTTATGGGTTTTTGACTTATACCCTTTTTTATTCTAAACTTTCACTGCTTTTTAAAACTAGAAATGATGAGTGCTTTCTGATATTTATTTCAGATTTATTTTATTTATATATTTGAAAGGCAGAGTGACAGAGAGTGAAGGAGACACAGAGAGATCTTCCATCTGCTAACTCACTCCTCAAAGGCCCACAACAGCAAGGGCTGGGCCAGGCTGAAGCCAAGAGCCAGGGACTCCATCCAGATCTCCCACATTAGTGGCAGGGACCTCATAGTTGAGCCCTCATCTGTTGCCTTTCCAGGAGCTTTAACAGGAAGCTGGACCAGAAGTAGTCAGCATGCTGACATGGGAAGCAACCATTGCAAGCAGTGGCTTAACCTGATGTACCACAATACCCACCCCTCTATAATTTTTTTTTTAATGAATAGTGAGCAAAGTAAAGGAAGAACTTTTCACTCTTTTTTTTCCCCAAAGAAAACTACTGGGAATAGCTTGGCCTGTTCATCTTTCCATACTTACTTTCTATTACATACATGTATAGTATATACATGTATATCATAGTTAGCATAGTTAGCATTTTGGTTTTATTTCTAACCACAGATGGTATCATCATACTGTTCAATGTGATCTTTTATTTGGGAATATTTTAGAGAGCTGTTCATATTAGTATACATAGTTCTACTTTATTCATTTAAGGGCTAATGTTATAGATCTATTGTACTTTATGTAGCCATGTCCGTTTTTAAACATTTCTATTATTTTGTGATATTAAAAATAATTTTTCACTGAACATTTTTCCCCATTATATATATTTAATCTATGTACATATATATATTTAATCTATGTATTTGCAGTTTTAATATTATATATGCTACTCATTTGCTATAGAGCTACTCTTACCAATCTACATATATTACTTGTAAACGTGACTATCTTATTCTCTTGCAATTATAATTTCAGATAGTTTTTTTGCCAATTGATATGTGGAAATTGATACTGTGTCACATCTTATTTTGTACTTTCCTGGTTATTTCCAATTGTATGGTCAGTTTATACAGTCATTCATTGCATAATGATGAGAATACATCCTCAGAAATGTGTCATTAGGAGAGTTTATCATTGTGTACACATCATAGTGCGTACTTAGAAAACCTACATTGTGTAAGTCAATCCTGCCATGTGGCCTCTTGGTACAATCAAGGTATGCATTAAGAGGTGTATAGATACATGATTTCCTATCTCATATGGACTCTCACACATTTCCTCAGAACAGTAACTCTGATAACAGGTACAAAATTTGAAAAAACAACTACATGAAGTCGATTTATTAGGATTTGTTAAAAGAATAATAATTTAAAAGTCTGTTGATTAGAAATTTTGGTGAAGATTTTATGGTGTTTCTTCACTTTTTTTTAAGTGATATAGCATTAATACTCTTCATACTTAGATTTATTGTAACAGGAAAGTTATTAAATGATACTTGGCAGGATGGAAAACTTTTTAAAATTTTTATCAGCACTCAAAAAAGATAGCTATTGTCTTCAAATTCAACTTTTAATTGCAGAAAAGATTTTAAAACAGTGTATTTTCAATTTTGTTGTCTTTTAAAGGTATGCAGTTATTTTCCCCTTCTGAATTAATAAAAAAACCTCTAGTTTTAATTAGAATTTATTTTATTACATTTTTTAGAACAAGTTGTTTATAGTCATCAGTTTATGAATCTGGCAGGTGATAATTTAACCAATGTCAGCCTGTTTGAAGAACATTGTGAAAATCTCCTTTGTGATTTAATAAGCCTATCACTCAACAGGTATGACAAGGTAATACTTTATAAGTTTATTTGTATTTTTGGTACTTAATGTTAATAGTCCTTAAGGTGTGCTGTTTAGTCTGTAATCAAAATGTGTAAGTGTAATCAAAATGGTTTACTTGTTAATTCTCTTAATTTTATATTTAATTACTATTATAAAGGAGCTGAAAGGGAAAATAATTTCAATTGGAATATTTTGAATATACTGCAATTAGTAATTAGTATCTTGGAGCTTTTTTTTTTCATAGAAAAATAGTATTTCTTAACTTGTAAAAAAAATAAAACAAGATGCTTGTGGAAATGACTGGAAGTTAAACTTCAGTTCAAATAGGAGAGGCTAGCTATCTCTTTAATAATCTGTTGTATTGCTGTACATAATGATAAAATGAATACTTAAATTACTTAACAAAAGTTTTTGTTTACTCTTTTTTCCATGAAAGGTCGATTGACTGTTTTTATTAGGTTGCGTTTGCTGGAGTGCTCAATGGAGGCAGTGAATTTTTTTTTAAGAATTGTGAATTTTGTTTTATTTATCTGAAAACATGTTGGGGGGTGGGTGGGAGAGAGAGAGAGAGAGAGAGAGATCTTCAGTCTGCTGATTCTCTCTTCAAATGGCTGCAATAGTTGGAGTTGGGACTGGCCAGGCCAAAGCCCAGAGGCCAGAACACTTTCCATTTACTCTTGGCCATTGATGTTAATTTTGCAATCACTTAATCTTTATAAATTTCTAAGTATTTTTTCTGTCTTACAAGAATTTTTACTTCACTTTTCATTGGATCAGAAATTGTTTTCTAATCTTTTCATAAGATACTTGTGTGTTTGTGTATATGTGTTACATGGATTAGAACTAGATCAGTAATCCATGATCCAGAGGTCAAATCTAGCCCTCTACCTGTTTTTGTAAGTTAAATTTTGCTGTAACACAGCCCTGTCTCTCTTCCCTGTTATCTGTAACTGCTGACGTTAATACACCAGCAAAATTGAGTAGTTGTGACACAGGTTATATTGAAAACAATATTTTAAGTATTTCTAAATACAGAGAAAACTTATTGACCACTAGATCAGATGATTAAACCAATTTTGGGTGGCTGTAACTCTGCCATAGTGAGTAAGCTGCTTCCTGCAGCATTGGTATCCCATATGGACACCGGTTTGAGTCCTGGCTGCTCCACTTCTGAGCCAGCTCTCTGCTAGTGTGCCTGGGAAAGCAGTGGAAGATGGTCCAAGTCCTTGGGCCCCTACACACATGTGGGTGACCTGGGAGAAGCTCCTGGCTCCTGGCTTCAGCCCAGCTCCAGCCATTGGGGCCATTTGGGGAGTGAACTAGTGGGTGAAAGATTTTCTCTCTCTCTCTCTCTCTTTTCTTCTCTCTCTGCCTTTGCATCTACCTCTACCTCTCTAACTCTTTCAAATCTTAAAAGAAAAATTTTTTAAGTAAAAAATTAAATTCATTTTGTGCTTTTTTTTTTTAAACGTTTATTCATTTCTTTGATAGGCAGAGTTACAGACAGAGGATGGGAGAGACAGAGAGGTCTTCCATCTGCTGGTTTACTCCCCAAATGGCTGCAATGGCCGTAGCTGGGCTGATCCCAAGTCAGGAGCCAGGAGCTTCTTCCAGGTCTCCCATATAGGTGGAGGGACCCAAGCACTTGGGCCATCCTATGCTACTTTCCCAGGCTATTAACAGAGAGCTGGATTGGGTACAGGAGCAACCAGGACTTGAACCGGTACCCTTTTGGGATGCCTGCATGCAGGTGGAGGCTTAACCTATGTCATAGCACTGGCTCCTGTAGTTTTGGTTTTAAAACGGAAATGTATCTTTAGGCTTAAAACATTTATTTTCAGTTTTTTATTTGAAAGACAGTGCAGCACAGAGAGATCTTCCATCTGCTGGTTCAATTCCCAAATGCTAACAACACCCAGGACTGGACCAGGCCAAAGCTAGGAGCCTGGAGCTCCATCCAGGTCTCCTTTATGGGTGATAGGAACCCAAGTACTTAAGCCATGATCTGCTGCCTCCCAGTATGTGCATTCTTATCTCAGGAAGCTGTACCCAAAGTAAAGGAGCCAGAATCAGAGCCAGGCACTCCAATATAAGATGTGGACACCTCAAGCAGCAACTTAACTTTTATGTCACATTCTCACCCCCGGAAATTTACTTTAGAATTTAATGAAATGGCATATTTTTCATAGTTTTCTATAATTGAAAACAAAGTTCTCTAATTCTTTTAAAACAAGTGGAAGAAGCATGTATAGCATGTGTAATTTTGTTGCTGCCTCATAGGTAACTCATTTTGGTTCTTTCCTACAGGTTAGGCTTACTGAAGCATTAATGAATCATCATTGTCCATGTCTGTGTGTTAAAGAATTATGGATTCTACTCATTCATCTGTTAGACCACAGAAGTAAATGGTCTCTTTCAGAAGTAAGTTGGAAAATTGATGGTAGTTGTTGTTACTAACTCTTATATTGAATTTATTCAGTAGTTTCATCAAGAAAAATATTACTAAATTCTTTCTTTATAATACAGCAATAGCAATCACCAAACAGAGCAGTAACAGGATACAGAATACCTAATTTATTTTTAATCTTAAATTAGTGATTTGAAACATCTAGAAGTGTAAGGTATGTTTTGACTTTCAAGTTTTTATTTTTTTTGAATGTCATAAAGTTTTCTCCCCTTTGATTATTTACTAATTTTTAAAAATTTCATTGACATGATAGGCATCAATTTTTCAATTTTCTGTAACCTCTATGTTTACTCATTATTACAAGGATTTTGCATTTCTTTAGAGTTATTGTTTAAAGACGTTCAATCTGAAAGTGTCTTTAGCTAGTATATGCATGTTCATCCTATTTCTAGTAGCCTTTCTAGATTTTAAACACTCAAATATGCACAATTTAAAATTCTTAATTGTAGAAATTTATATTTATAGAATTATTTAGCTTATATGATTTGCATACTTTTCATTTTGGGGTAACAAGGTTATTTATTTTAAAATAACCAAAGTTATACAACTGAAATAAGTTATATTCAGATTTTAAAGGCTTTTTTTTTTTTTTTTTTTTTTTTATCAAGTAAGTAATTTCCATTCATTTGGAGTGGAGATTAGGACACAGCTTGGGATCCCTGCGTTCAGAATTGAAGTGTCTGGGTTTGAGTTGTGGCTCTTATCCTACTTCTAGCTTTCTGCTAATGCATATACTCTGCTTGGATCCTTGCCACCCACATGGGACACCTACATTGACTGGGATTTCTAACTCCTGGCCTCAACCTGGACCACCTCCAGGTACAGTAGGCCTTTGGGGAGTGAATAGGAACTCTGTCTCTCTGCCTTTAAAATAAATAAATAAAAAGTATATAAATATAAGAATTTTTTTTAAATAACAGTTTCTATTCATAACAGTAGAATAATCTGAACTTCTTGTTTAAAAAAGCAATCATTCTGAGTGTGTCATTAAGCTAGCAGAATGTAGGTACTAAAATCAAATAGTAAATGTGACAACTCAGATCAGTGGGACATTGAATCTGCTTCATGCCCTTGGAGGCAGGTTCTAAATTATGCAAACTCAAACTTTGACTTTCACACATGATAGAGTAAAAGAATAGAAATAATAAAGCTTAGACTTGACTCAAGTTGAAAACCTGCTAACAACTGGACACCCAAAAGATAGACTAGAAACTCAACTTAATTTGAAAGGAAAATAGCCTGTCTTTAACTGTGCTGTCTTGCAGAAGGTTAAAATTGTTACTGTGTATTTATTATTTCAATCTAGCTCTCATGCAAGTTTGTAACCTGAGTTCATAATATGTAGATTTCATTAAAAATTTCAATCTGTTGATTTCTTTGTAGCCAGATTCAACTGATGGGTGGCTAAACATAAACTCCCTACAAAGGATAGAATAACAAGAACAAATACATTTACACAAAGATATGCCAACAGTATAACTATAAAAGGAATGCTCAAAACTATAAATTGAAAGAAGTAAAAATTAGCAAAGCTCATATCATAAACCTTTTTAACAAGCAAACACATTTGAGAAAAACTGCTCAAAGGAGAGAAGAAAATTAGAAGTGATCATAAAGTGAATATAAAACCATTGCCAGAACAGAAAATAGTGAAAAAAAGTTTCTTGTGTACTTTCTGGATAACAAAAGGGCAAAAAGAGAGTGAGGGTGATACTCTTTGTTGATTGGGTGGTTATGGGAACAGGAAACAAAAGTAGAGAATTTAGTGTCTTGTAAAACAAATACCACATAAACTAAAAAACCAAAGACTCCCCCACTCTCCTATAACCAACACCAATGAAAAGGAATACAGAAACAGGAGGGTGGATGGATGTTGGGCACTGGGCACAGTGGTTAAGTAACACTTGGAATTGCCTGCGTTCTCTTGAGTGTCTGGTTCAAGTCCCTCTTCCTCAGCTTCTCATCCACCTTCCTGCTAAAGCACATCCTGGGTCTGGCTTAAGTGTATGGGTCCCTGCCACACACATGGGAGACCCAGATTGAGTTACAGGATCCTGCTTTTGGTTTGATCCAGGCTTGGCTATTGTCGACATTTGGGAGTAAGCTAACAAGAAGATATCTCTCTCTCTCTCTCCTCTCTACTTTACCAATAAAATCCAAATAAAAATTCTGAAAGTAAAAAGAATCCAGGAAAGAAAGAGGATTGTTACACATTGACAAAGCGTGTGCCTCTAAATTAAAAATCTTTTAAACTAGTCAATAATGAAATAACATCTGGTTTTTATGTTTATTTCCTTCTTTTCATTTTATTTTATACAATGAGAGCCTATTTAGTCTGTACTGACAAAAATGAAGGGATATACATATATATATATTTTTTTATTTGTCCACTTAAAATCTTTCAAGAATGAGGTGAAGTAAATCTATGAAACAGAATTGAAGGGAAACCTGAAAGATTTAGGCTGAAAAATAGTGATGCCAATTCCAAGGTCTGAGATGTAGGAATGTAATTAAAATTGGCCAATCTTTCCTGAAAAAGAGACAGTAATCAAAATAAAGGGGAGTAGCTTCAGATTCTGCAAACATTAGAAAGGTAAGAGGAATTGCCAGATCTTGATGACTAATAACTTGAACATTTGCATGAAGTACCTGTTTAAAAAGCTTATTAAAGCTCAATAAGTAATCAGCAGCAGATTAGATAAATGGTTTATTCTTTATCATACATTAGAATATGCCAGTGAACTGTGGCTATACACATTAATATGGGTGTGCTCAGAAACCTAATATTAAACAAAAGAAGTAAATTGCTAAAGAGTAGAAACAAGCCACTTAAGAATAAAAACCTAGGGTTGGGGATGTAGTGCAGTGGATTAAGCTTCCACCTGTGACACCAGCATCCTGTATGGGCAGTGGTTCAAGTTCCAGCTGTTCCACTTCTGAACCAGTTCCGTGCTAAAGCTTCAGGAAAAACTGCGGTAGATGGCCCACATACTTGAACCCCTGCCACTCAATATGGGAGGATGAAGTTCCTGGCTCCTGGCTTTAGTCTGCCCAGTCCCTGGCTGTTATAGCCATTTGGGGAGTAAAACAGCAGATAGAAGATACCTCTGTCCCTCCGTCCCTTTTTCCCTCTCTTCCTCCCTCCTCTTCTCTCTATAATTCTTTCAGATAAAGAAATTAATCTTTTAAAAAAGAATAAAAACCTGTATAAACAAAATACAGGTGAAGCCAAACAATGTTATGGGCTTATATACCTGTATGGCAAAACTTATAAAAGCAAGAGAATGATTTATCATGAAAGTCAGGATAATTGTTAGACCTGGATCAAAAAAGATGTGATTGTAGGGGCATATAGAGTCTTTCTAAAGTACTAGTCATGTTCTAATTAACTTGAATGTTTTCATTATTTTAAAGTTTATTTTTATAAAGTATATATATATATAGTATAAATACTTTCAATACTTTTATATACTATTTTTAAATACTTTTATGTATAATTATATATATTTATATATGAAAGTGTATAAATATTTATAAAAAGTATTTAGAAAGTATATATGAAGTTTTATATTCTATTTTGTATGTGAGGGAAATCTTAAATGAAAAGTTATTGGAACAGTCTTAATTTAATTGAATTATGTTACTTTTGTTTCTATAGTCATTTTGGAACTGGTTGAATAAGCTACTTAAAACACTCTTTGAAAAATCCAGTGACCGAAGACGACATTCTGTGCCTATAATCCAGTCCAGGGATCCAGCAGGTTTTAGTTGGTGGATTATTACTCATATAGCATCTTTTTACCAATTTGATCGCCATGGAGTACCTGATGAAACGGTAAGGTCTTATTTTCTTAAACTTTCTTATATTATTAGTTAATATAAATTTTTTAGACAAATTAAGACGTGAAGGGAAACAACCAAAAATCAGATGGGAATCTTAGAGAGATAAATCCTTACTACCTATATATAACATTTCTATACAAATGTGTAGACCTTTCTGTAAACATCCTAATATAACTTTTTTTATTGTTTAAGGAAAAGCATTGTGTAGAGATAAGACTTGGTTTCCAGTCTTGCCTCTGCTATTAAGTAATTGTGTGACCCTAAGTAACTTACCTAAACTGTTCTGAATGGCTGTTTGTTGCTTCATCTAAAAATCATGGGATTGGATTGTCCTAACGGTTCTTTCTAGTTCTAAAATCTCAGATTTGCAAAGGGAAATCATATGTTGTCTTTAGAAATGAATTGCTTTTTGTGAAATATTTAAGAAAAGTATTTGTTGAGAATAATACTTCTTTATTGAAGAATTTTGTAGTTTTTTTTTTTTTTTTAATTTATATATTTGAAAGGCAGAGTGACAGAGAGAGAGATCTTCCATCTACTGGTTCACTTGAGAGAGAGAGTGAGAGATCTTCCATCTACTGGTTCACTCTCCAAATGCCCACAATAACCCATGGTAGGCCAAACTGAAGCCAAGAGCCAGGAACTTCATCCAGGTCTTCCATAGGGCTGGCAGGAACCCAAGTACTTGGGCCATCATCTGCTGTCTCCAAGATGCACTAGTAGGAAGCTGAATCACTTGCGTGGTGTAGCTGGTACTGAAACTCTAATGTAGGATACAGATGTCCCAAATGGCAGCTTAACCCACTGCATCACAATATCCACCCCATTGCAGAGATATTTTAATGTATTAAACAACCATGAAGTTTATTTCTATTAATTTCTAGTTAGAAAAATGGTTTTACATTGATACTTTAAAAAAAAAAAAAAAAAAACCCTATGAGTGCCGGCGCCGTGGCTCACTAGGCTAATCCTCCACCTTGAGGCGCCGTCACACCAGGTTCTAGTCCCAGTCAGGGCGCCGGATTCTGTCCCGGTTGCCCCTCTTCCAGGCCAGCTCTCTGCTGTGGCCCGGGAGTGCAGTGGAGGATGGCCCAAGTACTTGGGCCCTGCACCCCATGGGAGACCAGGAGAAGCACCTGGCTCCTGCCATTGGATCAGCGCAGTGCGCCGGCCACAGCGCGCTGGCTGCGGCGGCCATTGGAGGGTGAACCAGTGGCAAAAGGAAGACCTTTCTCTCTGTCTCTCTCACTGTCCACTCTGCCTGTCAAAAAAAAAAACAAAAAACAAAAAAAAAAACCTATGAATAAAACCAGTTAGAAAATATATTTATTTGAGGCCTTATTTGTATGTAGTGCCTTCCACTTTGAGAAATGAATAGTATATTAGCCTTTGAGTTTCATAAAGTAACCTCTAGAAATTTTGTCTCCGATGTGTCTAAATTTTCAAAAAAATTTTTTTTAATGGGAGTGGTTCTCAAACTGACTGAAGATCAGACCTACCTTTGAGTTTTTATAAATTCAAATTTCTATCTAGGTCTCACCCTGGAGATCTAGATTTTTTTTTGAGTTTAGAAATTCATTTTTTAATTTTTAATTTTTAATTTAATTTTTTATTAATTTTATGTATTTGAGAGACAGAGTGACAGGAACTGGAGATGTGTGTGTGTGTGTATGTACGTACATATATAGATACACACATATACATACCAGTCCTCCATTTACTGGTAAACTTCCCAAATAGCCACTACAGCTAGCACTGGGCAACCCAAAGCCAGGAGCCTAGAACTTCATCCAAGTCTCCCACTGGGTTGTCAGGGTCCCAGATACTTGGGCTGTCCTTTGCTGCCTCCCCAGGCACATTAGCAGGGAGCTGGATCACAAGTGGAGCATCTGGGACTCAAACCAATTCCTATATGGGATGCTGGGTTTACAAGTGGTGGCTTAACCTGTTGCAACATAATGCTGGCCCCCAAGAGTTTTTTTTTTTTTTTTTTTTTTTTAAGATTTATTTTATTTTTTGAGAAATAGAGTTATAGACAGAGCGAAAAAGAGAAAGAGAGAAAGGTCTTCCACCTGATGATTCACTCCCCAAATGACCACAACAGCTGGAGCTGGGCCAATCTGAAGCCAGGAGCCAGGAGCTTCTGGGTCTCCCACACAGGTGCAGCGGCCCAATCACTTGGGCCATCATCTGCTGCTTTCTCAGACCGTAGCAGAGAGCTGGATCAGAAATGGAGCAGCTGAGACACCTGCCTGTGCACATATAGGATGCTGGCACCATAGGCAGAGGCTTAGCCTACCATACCACTGTGCTGGCCTGTGAGTTCTTACTTCCAAAAAAGTTTCTTGGTACTCATGTTCTGTGATACATAGGAACCTTTTGCTTTGAAGATTTTTTTTTTTTCAATTAATCTTCTGTCTTTTTAAAATTTTGGTTAATTTATTTAAGAGAGAGAGAGGTAGAGGTAGAGATGGTTGAGGCAGAGAGGCAGATGTAGAGGTGGAGGTAGAGGTGAGATCTCCCATCCACTGCTTCATTCCACAAATGCCTACAACAGCAAGAACTTGTCTGGGACCAGAGTTGGAAGCTGGAAGCTCAATCTGAGTCTCCTCAACTATGGATGGCAGTAATCCAATTCCTTAAGCTGACACCACTGTTCCCAGCATCCACATTGGGTAGAACCCAATATCAAACCCAGGTACTCCAGTATAGGACCCAGTATCTTAACTGCTAGGCTAAATATCTGCCCCACTGTAAATGTTTTTATGAAACATACTCCTTAATTAGCTTGTCATATTTTTCTCTTTGGAGTACTGGACAGACTCTGCTGTGAGAAATCATCCATGGAGTCTGTCAGTTAGTACTGACAGCATCTCAGGTACTCCCAGGTTTTCCCAGTTTGGTAGGTGATCTACCCACATCAATATATATCATTGTTGCTACTCGAGTAGTATTGAGTTGCAGTGACCTGAACACCAATAGATTATTGCTGATATTTTCATAAATCTACAGAGATTTATTTATGATAATAAATTGTGTTTAAAATAGCTTATGCTGGGGACCGGCTCCATGGCGCAGTAGGTTAATCCTCTGCCTGTGGCGCCAGCATCCCATATGGGTGTCTGTTCTAATCACAGCTGCTGCTCTTTCAATCCAGCTCTTTTCTGTGGCCTGAGAAAGCAGTAGAAGATGTCCCAAGTCCTTGGGCTCTTTTACCCACAGGGGAGACCAGGAAGAAGCACCTGGCTCCTGGCTTCCAATCGGCACAGCTCCAGCCGTTACGGCAATTGGGGAGTGAACCAACGGAAGGAAGACCTTATTCTCTGTCTCTCCCTTTTTCTCTGTCTCTCTGTCACTGTCTGTAACTCTACCTCTCAAATAAATAAATAAGATCTTTAAAAAAATAATAAATTAGCTTATGCTGGTGTCTTAATTTTTATCAACAATTATTGCGATTTTTCTTTTTTCAAGATACTTTCTTTTTTTTTTAAGGATTTATTTTATTTATTTGAAAGTCAGAGTTACACAGAGAGAGAAAGAGAGCGAGAGAGAGGGGTCTTCCATCCGATGGTTCACTCTCCAATTGGCCGCAATGACTGGAGCAGCACTGATCCAAAGCCAGGAGTCAGGAGCTTCTTTCTGGTCTCCCACATGGGTGCAGGAGCCCAAGGACTTGGGCCATCTTTAACTGCTTTCCCAGGCCATAGCAGAGAACTAGATTGGAAATGGAGCAGCCAGGTCTTGAACCAGTGCCCATATGGGATGCCGGTGCTTCAGGCCAGGGCGTTAACCACTGCGCCACAGTGCCAGCCCCTTGCCAAGATACTTTCTTAAAAATCTTAATTCTTGGGTCCAGCATTGTAGTGTAGTGGGTAAAGCTGCCACCTGCAGTGCCATCATCCCATATGGGCACCCGTTCTAGTCCTGGCTGCTTTACTTGTGATCCAGCTCTCTGCTATGGTCTGGGAAAGCAGTGGAAGATAGCCCAGGTCCTTGAGCCCCCTGCACCTACACAAGGAGGAAGCTCCTGACTCCTGGCTTCGGATTGGCCTAGCTACTGCCATTGTGGCCAACTGGGGAGTGAACCAGCGGATGGAAGGCCTCTCTCTCTAACTCTGCCTTCAAATAAAATCAAATAAATCTTTTTTTTTTTTATTTTACTTTATTTTTGACAGGCAGAGTGGACAGTGAGAGAGAGAGACAGACAGACAGAAAGGTCTTCCTTTGCCGTTGGTTCACCCTCCAATGGCTGCCACAGCCAGCGCACTGCGCTGATCCGAAGCCAGGAGCCAGGTGCTTTTCCTGGTCTCCCATGCGGGTGCAGAGCGCAAGCATTTGGGCCATCCTCCACTGCATTCCCGGGCCACAGAAGAGAGCTGGCTTGGAAAAGGGGTGACCGGGACTAGAACCCCTTGTGCCGGACCCACAGGTGGAGAATTAGCCTATTGAGCCTCGGTGCCAGCCTAAATCAAATAAATCTTTAAAAAAAATCTTAATTCTCTAAAGTATGTAGAATGTTTTAAAATCAAAAAGCTGTGTTTAACAAAGAACCTTTCATATGATAAAAGTAAGCATACAGGTTATATACATATCTGTAAAATCAGCCTTGCCTCAAGAGAGTGTCAAATATTTCTGAATTTCATAAAGGCTTTTAAAGAAAACTCAATCTCTTTAGTTAGTAGTTTTCACTGGAGGTGAAACATATATTGCATTTGTAATGTGTTTAATATCTCACAGTGAGATTTTTTAATCTCTAAGAGCTATTAAACAGGTTAGAGGGTGATATTAGATCCATTTTACAGGTGAAGAAATTGAGATACACTGTGATTAAATGTTACCCTGTTTTATCACTTAGATAAACTTGATATTAGAGAGTTCTCTCTTATGAATAAGTATAACCATCTGTTCCATTTTTTTCAAGGACAGTCCTAGTGTATGCCCATTATGCACTCATCCTATCTTATTAATTTTCCCTTTTACTCTCCAAAGTGTCTGAGCTTAGTTGATAAGTCACATAGTCATTCTAATCTATGAACATAAAGGCATATTGAGTCATTCTTTCAGAGAGATTATATAGGTTATTAATTTGGATTTCATTTATATATGTAGATCAGAATTTTGAAAATTATCTAAGTGTTTTTTCCTTATGATATATTAGTATAGTCAACTACAGTAGAGAAAATGGTTGTGCGGTAAGCATGTTTTATTCTGTTCAACAGTAATCTGGTGTGAGAGATGATTGTCAATCATATGTTCTTTATCAGAGAAATATCTCTAGTCCTGTGACAATATGGAGATTATTGAATTTTTGTGAACTACTTCACCCTAAGGTTAATATGAAATCTTTACATTTTAAATAGGCTTTACATATGGTTAATTTTTTTATTTTAAAAGTGTCTGCAATTTGGAGTTTTGCAATATGTGACTTAAATCATAAGACTATCCAATTTCTTAGGATAGGGCTATGAGAAAAAATTTGTTTTTCACTTCTTATATTAGAGGCTTTAGATTTGCATACATTTTTGTTTCATTCTTTGCTTTCAATCTAGATCATAGTATGTTTTTCTCTTACAATATCAGTCGTTTATTAAAACCCAGTACAGTTGAAAGAGGAAAATTCTTTTGGGCATCACAGGGGTCAGTTTTAATAGTGCTTTCCTTGCCCAGAACATGGTATGATCGGTCAGCTTCACTGATATTTGTCTTTGAAACATCTGAAATGGCAACCAGAAAAATGTGTGAAATGCAACCTTAAAATGAGATTTGCAGCAGGCTACCTAGTCTGCTGCAAGTGGTGGGTGAAGGATCTATTTTATATTTTTCGTGGTGTCTTAGTTTTAATAGTGAGTTAAGAGATATGTAACATAGCCCCAAATTGAGAACTTGCTACCTCTTTTTTATTAGCAGAACTTGGTATGTAAAAAAGAGTTTATAAGGATGTAACTTAGTACATAGGAAAAAAAAAAAAAACTATAGATTGTCTTGTGGAAGAAAGATGGGTATTCCTTAGATAGATATTCTCTTTGATTTGGCATGATATAACTGCCATCTTTCCTTTGAATTATGGTTTATTTTTGTTTGGATAGCCACAGTACTGATCCATATAGCTGAAATTCTTTGGGTGAGAATTGCACTACTTCTCTGTAATGCTTGTGATTCAAATGCATTGATAAAACAGAACAATTGAAATATATTTATTAACACTATCCAATTGGGAAGCTAAAACTTATATCAATCTTATTATGTTCCTGCTTACTTGGAACTAGTAGTGACATTTTCTTAATAAAAAATGATATAAAAGTAAATTGCTGAAATCTGAAGAAAGGCTTACTAGGGGAAAAAAAAAAAAAAGATTGGTTACTGATACATGGTATAGGAGAAGGAATACTAGCCATGGAGTCAGATCAACTTGAATCTGAATCCATTCTCTGGCATGTACATATATGACCTTTCTGAGATGTAATTGTTTTTCTGTGATATGATAATTTTTTTGAGAAAGTAATGTATAAAAAGCCTAACATATAGTATTGATAGAGCAAAATTGTATCATTTGGAGGGAGTGTTGGGGCCAACTACCAAGTTTCAGGTCTCAGTCTGTAAGACTGAATCTGCATTTGCCTATTTGGGCAAGGTCAAATTTTTTATTCCATATTCTTTCCTGACAATGCATTTTGGATTCACTTCAAAAAGTCAGTAACTCTTTTGCTAAAAATGACTAGGTTATTTTAATATATGCCATGTAACAAAATTTAGCAGTGTAAAACAACCACTGTTACCTCACACTCTTAGTTTTTGAAACTCAGGCATTCAGGAGCCACTTAGCTGGCTTGCTGTGGCTCAGTTTCCCATGAGGTTACAGTCAAGCTGTCAGTCAGGCCTCAGTTTCTGCAGACTTATAGGGCTAGAGTGTGGGGAGCAACTCGGACTAGACTAAGTTACTGGAATTAAGACTTATTCTATGCATCTGCTCTCCCACAATATGGCGCTGAGAAGGAGTAAACAACTTCTACGCAGCTGCCTCTCGCCAACTTGAGTGATGACCTGCAGGAGCTGATCCTGCTCCTGATTGGAGGAGAGCAGCGTACTCGGCGTGTGGGTAGCAGAGTTGGGATTGGTGGAAGAGGACTATAAAGGAGGAGAGAGACAACATGCACCAGGAACATCTAAAGGGAACATCCAGATAACATCTGAGCAGCCTCCGAGAGAGCTGGCCGGCTGTGTGCCGCTCCCCCGCGGAAGTGGGGAAAGTGGCAGGGGGCACCGCCCTTCCACGGAGGTGGAGGGTCGGTAGCCAACCCGGGAAGAACCAGCAGCAAACCCGGGGAGGGCCGAGCAGACAAAAGAACAGTGCAGGGTCCTGTGTCGTTCCTTCGTGAAGAGGGGGAGCGACACTAGAGAACTCACTGCTATTCTCATTTACATTGGTAGAAGGAGTCAGTTACTCTTTACATAGGCCGCTCATGATATGACTTCTCCCGGATCATCTTAACCAGAGTGTTGTCAAGAAGGAAATTCCAGTGTCTTGTAATTGAATCTTGGAAGTGATACAGTATCACTCATTGACACTGGTAGTCTGTTCATGGAGGATAATACACAAAGCATTAATAAGCAGAAAGTAGTGGCTATTGGGAGCCATCTTAGAGGTTGGCTACCGTAATCAAATCACCTTTCTTTAAGGAAGTAGTATTTATTTATTGATTAGCTGTTGTTACATTCTCACAGGAACACTGTCAAGCATTTAAAGTCATGAATATTCAGCATGCTTTAACTAAAAGTTAATTTGAGTTCATTCTTAAGAACATCATTTTAATAAGGATAGAGGATATGAGGGTCCTTGCCTTTACTCTTTAAGGCCAATGACTGCTTTTTAGGGTCTTCTGATTACTTTTCATAATCTTTCTCCCCATTAGAAACTAGTTGTTACTTGTATCCTCTTAGATTCTCTTTGCTTCTGCTTTTTTTTTTTTTTAAGGATTTATTTTATTTATGTGAAAAGCAGAATTATAGAGAGAAAAAGAGGGAGAGACAGAGAGAGGTCTTCCATCTGCTGGTTTATTTCCCAAATGGCTACAGTAGCCAGGATTGGCTGGACTGAAGCCAGGAGCCAAAAGCTTCTTCAGATCTCCTACATGGGTGAAAGAGCCCAAGGATATGGGCTATCTTCTGCTGCCTTTCCCAGACACATTAGCAGGGAGCTGGTTTGGGAGTGGAACAGCAGGGACATAAACCAATGCCCATATGGGGTGCCAGTGCTACAGACAGTGGCTTTATCTGCTATGCCACAGTGCTGGTCCCTGCTTCTGGCTTTTTTTTTAGTATCTACTCCACATGTCCAGATGAAGACGATGACGACTACTACTACTACTACTTCTTCCTCTTCCTCTTCTTCTTCCTCTTCCCCCTCCTCCTCCTTCCTTCCTTCCTTTTTCCTTCCATCCTCCTTCTTTCTTCCTTTCCCTTCTTCTTCTTCCTTTTTTTTTTTTTTTCTTTAAGGATTTCTATTTGTTTGAAAGGCAGAGCAACAGAGAGAGAGAAAGGGAGAGGGAGAGAGATTGAGTTCTTCCATCCACTGGTTCATACCCCGAATGGCTGTAACAGCCAGATCTGGGCCAGGCTGAAGCCAGAAACTCCATCCTGGTCTCCCACATGGGTGGCAGAGACACAGGTACTTGGAACATCTGCTGCTGCCTTCTCAGGCACATTAGCCAGGAGCTGAAGTGGAGCACTCAGAACTTCAACTGGCACTCTGATATGGGAAGCTAACATTGTAAGCAGCTGCTTAACCCACTGTGCTACAATGCCAGCCTGTACCTGTGTGAACCTTTAAGAACTGAGCATTAAGTGAACTGAATGACCTGTCAGAAAAGTGGAGTTGTTTTCAATGCTTAATCCTTATAAATGTCCTTTTTAGCTCTCCTCATTGTGGAAAGTATTCCAGATAGTCAAAGTTACCAGAGGGGTAATCATTGACTAAATGAAGTAGCACTGTACAAAGTTTTTCTTAATCTTCTGTATAGTGGTGTGTTTTTACCTTTTTTTTTTTTTTTTTTTTTTTGTGACCAAGGTAGACCAGCTCAGAGCCATTATGCAAAAATTGAAAGGAAAAGAATCTCTAGCAAGGTGAATAGGAAAGAACATTTAGCATTTAAAATTCCAAAAATACATATAAATTGGATGAAGGGTTTTTTCTGTTAGATCATGTCTGAGTAGAAATTAAGCATTTATTAAAATATTTCTAATCTTATTGAAGCACCACTGTTCAGTGAGATAGCTCCAGTTAAGGTTTATATTGCATTGAAATAGTTATACTTTTTTTTTTCCTACCAAATCTGTCAACTCACCTTATGTCTAGTTAATTTTAGAAATTCAAGAAATTGTAGTGATATTTGATGGCAGAGAAAATGTCCTTCATGTCTATGATATTAAATATATACATAATTGAGAGCAATACTTTAATGATGAAACAGTGCTTTTTTTTTTGCTTTTTTTTTCCTTTCTAGAGACAAATGGTATCTAATTGGAACTTTGTAGAAGAACTGCTAAAAAAGTCCATCAGTGTTCAGGTATGTAATTAAAATTGGACAGTTTGTGGACTTTGTAAATTTTTATGTTACAAATATTATTTGAAAAAACCAAGCAAACTGTTAAAATGACTTTAATAAAAAATAATTTTCTTATTAAAAATCTTTGATAGAATCATTTTTGAAGGGTCAACTCGTAGTGATTCATATTACTCACTCTCCTTTAAGATTTTTGTTTTTAACATTGAGTTGTCAGTTAAAGGACAAAGATAATTATCCTAGTTGGTGACTTTGACAAAATGTATTCAAAATAAGTGGTAGATGCTTCAGAACTATAAGCCATTCCTTGTATGATATCAAAGTAGGAGACATGATGAGGGAGATAGTCAGTGGCACTTGGAAATTCAGCTGTATCCTCATCACAGCAGGAAGGTGACTTGCCTTACTGAGCAATTTGTCTTACAGGCTTGAATCGTATTCTAACTGATAAGGTCCTAGTTTCTGAGCATTCATTTCATACCTTATCATTTTTCTTTCTGCAGAGCTGTTAATGTAGTGCTTCATGGCCCAGAGGTCAGACTTGACCTCCTTTTAAAATACTTTCAAATACGCTGTTCATCACATCTTTAAACATGTTATATTGTAGTTCTGTAAAGCTTTGTAATATAAATAAATTATCATTTATGTAAGTTTATAGGAATTAGAGTAAAGATTTTTTTTAACTTTAAAAATAAATTACTTTTCTGTTAATATTGTTTAAAACTTGAAGAGGAATAAAGAAATATTATAGTATAAGGTTGCTTTATGTGTGTGTATATGTATAGTAGGTACATCTTTGAAAATGATTTTAATTGCTTGAATTTTCCTTTTACCTGTTATCTGTACTAAGTCTTTTCTTCTACCCTTTTGAAAATTTTATTTAATTATTTTTATTTATATTAGGTGTATATTAAGTCTTTTTTAGGTGAAACATAAGTATAGTTAGTTATATCATGTGTCTTACAATTATGAACTAAAAATACTAGCTTTTAATGCCAAAGATTTCTGTTTACATAAGTTTTAGCAAAAACAAAAGACCTATAATCCTTTTATGATCTTTTCCCAACCACGGTACAAGTTTTCATTTATACTTCATTTTTTCTCTATTTCATCTTAACTGGTTTTCTTCATTCTTTTTGAGAACATACTGATTTAGTCTCAAAAATCTTATATGTTCTCATTGTAGGGTATTACTAAAACATTTGAAACAACAGAAGTATATATTACAGTAGTCACCATTATTTGCATATGTTGTTAGTCTTATCTTAATACTTTAACATAGCCTGGTTAAAATCAAGTCCAAAGAATTTCTGTAAAGTCTGGATTACATTATTTTTCTATTGACAGTTACTGTACCTAAGCCAGTAACTGAGAGGTTTAGTTCCCAAATTAAGTTGTAACCACTGGTGTCGTTTAAATTTCCTTTTCCTAACTTCTGTTTCTGTTGTATTTAGTTATTTTTAAACTTCTTTTCAGCTATAATAATATATGAATTTCTTTTTTGCTCAGCTAGTTTCAATTCATTGTGTCTTTTCGGAAACAGTAAGGTTTATATGAATAAATATAACTATACCCATTCTGGTCAGGAGCAACAGGAGGGAGAAATTGGCATCACCTCTATTCCTATAAAATTTTGCAATTTTGCCTAAGAGATGAAAGCCTTCTTTAAATACCTTTATTTTCTTGATAATTAATACTTTTATATTCCATAAGTAGTACAAGACAAATGCTGGAGTTCTTGAAACCAATTTTATTGGTACAGTAGGTGGTCATGAAGAATAAATATGTTTGGATAGAGCTGTCAGTTTGATTGTATTTGTTTGTTTCCCTCTAAGGTAAATTAAAGCTTTACCATGTTCATGCTCTTTGTCTTGATCTCCAGCAGTGAAAGAATCCACTTGCCAAGGTGTGCCACATTTGTTTAAACACACACACACACACACACACACACCTTCCAAATATGCAGCAGTCTTCAAATACAATTGGTAAACATTTGACTGTAGCTTTAATTAAGGAAATAATGTTTCATATTTTTTTGTAGCCTGAGTATATTCCAGAAACAGACATTGAACTTCAGTATAGCAAATATTGTTTAGTTTTCCTTATATAGGTACAGTTGAATAGTTAAAGTGCTTTAGAGATTTTTTAAGAGGTAATCCTGTTTAATATGAGGATACTGTTTAATTTGATTTCAGAGAAAATGGAATTAAAAGGTAATTTTTAGTGCCAATGAACTTTTTAAAGACTCCTCATATTTTTGAATGTTGATTGCAGATATTGATTCTACCTTTAAAACATTATTATTTTCATATGAAAAGTTTTTTCTATTAACTACTTTTTAAAGGCCTTATTTTTTTGTAGATTACAGGAATAGTTTTCTAGTTTTGTAGTATTCTTGAAAGTGTACTAAAAAAAGCAAGTCTGATTTTTTTTTTTTTTTTTTTTGACAGGCAGAGTGGACAGTGAGAGAGAGAGACAGAGAGAAAGGTCTTCCTTTTGCCGTTGGTTCACCCTCCAATGGCCGCCGCTGCAGCCGGCGCACCGCGCTGATCCGATGGCAGGAGCCAGGATCCAGGTGCTTTTCCTGGTCTCCCATAGGGTGCAGGGCCCAAGCACCTGAGCCATCCTCCACTGTACTCCCTGGCCATAGCAGAGAGCTGGCCTGGAAGAGGGGCAACCGGGACAGAATCCGGCGCCCCGACCAGGACTAGAACCCGGTGTGCCGGCGCCGCAAGGTGGAGGATTAGCCCATTGAGCCACGGCGCCGGCTGCAGTCTGATTTTTTAAAAAACTAATTTTGATTTCTCAAATACACCTTAATTTGGAGAGTCCAGGTCTAAAAACGACTCTGAATATTGTTAGATCCAAATAATGTGGGATGATACTCCTCTATTTACTAATTAAAAATACAGTGTTTTCTTCAGCAGAGGAATCTTCACTAGAATACTACAGTCCAATTTTATTTATATAATCATAAAAATGAATGCAGAGAAATTAATGATAACAGTTGTAATTTTAGCTTGCAAATAAATTTTATTCTTCTGATTGTTTCTGAATGATAGGTTTTTTATGCATAAAGAAATGAACGAGTTCTTCAGTTATGTGTATTTTATAACCAGTTGTTAAGTTTCTTTTTTTTTAAGACATTTATTTATTTGAAAGGCAGAGTTGTAGAGAAAGAGGGAGAGACAGAGAGATCAATCTTCATCTGCTGGTTCACTCTTCAGTTTACCAAAATGGCCAGGACTGGGCCAGGCTGAAGCCAGGAGCCTGGATTGGAAGTAGAGTAGCTGGGAAATGAACCGATATCCAAAGAGGATGCTGGTGGTGCAGGTGGTGTCTTTACCTATTACGCCACTATGCTGGCCCTCATTATTGCTATTTTAGTGCTTCTTTGTCATTGTGTTTTTGCATAATTGTATGTTTTGGTTCTAGATCTGTTGTGGTCAAACAGCTTAGTTTTCTGTAGTGTTTCCTTTTGTTGTTTTCTCACTCCAATAAGTGTGTCATGGGAACATCTCCTCAGATAGTCCTCTCTACCATATTTCAGTTTGTTTTTTCTTATAAATGAGCACTAATGTGTCTGCTACCTCCCCTATTCTTCACTGCTGTATATTCTCATTTGGGCTACCTGGAGTTGAAAATGGGCAAATTCTTTCTCTTCATATTCAGTGTGTGTGTGTGTGTGTGTGTGTATGTGTATGTGAGTGCATGTGCGTGGGTGTGTATGTGAAGAATATTAAAGGGAAATTATTCAAAACACAGCAATGGTTAAATGTACAAAATGGAGAAATATAGAATACAACGGAGCTTCAAAAAGTTTGTGGAAAATATGTACTATCTTAATGTAAACTATCTTTAATTCCATATTAGTTCTTAAATGTCTCATATCATCCCAGATTTATTATTTTCACTTTTCAAATATGAAGGTTTAGGTTCAGAACTTCCAAATTGCATACTCAAGCTCACTTAATTGGTAGCTAAGATTTATGACTCTGAAGTCTCTATTATACACACAATTCTAGGTCACTTTGTAAAAACAGGATAGAAAAGAAATAAGCATTTAGCAGATACCTGTTTGATCAAGATTGCTCTTAGTGACTAGATCATGATTTGAGTCTTCTCAGAAAGATCTAACTTAACTAACTGCCTAGATCTAACTTAACCTTATAATACTAAGCTAACTCAGGAACTTTCCTCTTGAGTTCTATGTTTTAATGCTTCTCTTTCAGATTTTTAAAGGTTTGAGTCTCTTTCATTCTATCATTAGCTCAAATGTTACCCTCAAAAAGGCCTTTTCATTCATAGCACCTGATTTTATAATGATGCTTTTCCTCCACCAGTTACTCTGTTGCATTATCCTACTTATTTTTTTTCACAGCAGATAGAACTGTTTGAATTTACCTTGTTCTAGTATCCATTTCTCTTTTCCTTCCCAAAAGTATAAGTCATATTTGTGCAAATGCTATGTCTGTGTCTGAGTTATTCATTACTCTATGCCTAGTATCTTAGAACAATGCCTAATATTTTTAGTAAGCTTTAAATGTAAGTGTTGAGTGAGTGTTGTTGTAGAGTTGGTTCAGCCAATACTTGGGATGCCCACATCTTTTATCAGAGTACTGGTTCCAGTTCCAGCTTCTCTGCTTCCAGTCCAGCTTCGTGCTAATTTATTTTGGGAGGCAGCAGATAATGGCTCAAGTGCTTGGGGCCCTGTCAGTCATGTGGGAGATCCAGATAGAATTTTTGGCTCTTACCTTGAAGGTGGCCTATCCCTGGCAGCTGTGGGCATTTGGGGAGTAAACTAGCAGATGAACAGTCTCTCCCTCTGTGTGTCACTCTGCCTTTATAGTAGCTGAAAATAAAAATAAACATTAAAAATATAACTTGAATGATGAGAATTCCTGGGTGTGTCATTTTTAAATGAATTTGCATGATTAGTTCATCATAGAAGATTAAAATGTCTACTTTTTGGGTCAGTGTTGTGAATGAAGCCATGTGATGCAGGTTTGTGTCCTGGCTGCACCACTTCTGATCCAATTCCCTGCTGATGTGCCTGAGAAAAGCAGCAGAAGTTGGCCTAAGTGCTTGTGCTCCTGCCACCCATGTGGGAGACCTGATGAAGTGCCTGGCTCCACCCTGGCCATTGCAGCCACTTGAGGAGTGAAGCAGTGGATGAAAGACCTCTCTGTAACTCTTTCAAGTAAATAAGTCTTGAAAAAAAGGAAAAAGTCTACTTCCTTTTTCCATCTCCTGAAAGATAATACATGTGTTATCCCTAGCCTTTGGTTTTTAAAAGAATAGCTGTTACTATCCTTTAAAAGAATTTGACCAGATACTTAAGTATGTTCAAGCCTTCTCAATTTCTTCACATCTTAATTCTTAGATCATTTTTTCCACTTTTAATATGGGTTTCCTTTCCAGTCTTTGGGTTTCTAACGTCATTAATTTATGAAACATGTACTGTAATTTTTTAAATAATTGGGTTAAAGTAAAATTGAGTTACATAATTGCCATTTTCTGAGTATCTAATAGTCCCTTAAACAAGTTTTAGAAGTATACCTGAAGATGAAATGGATATGCTTTGATGATACATATTCATGTTCTTTGTAACCTTAGGTTATTTCGTGCAGTGTCAGGTGATAACAGTCATCTTACCAGGGCACATTTACTCCCTTATAACTTTATTTTCTTAGGATGGTATATTAGAGGAACAATTACGAATGTATCTTCATTGTTGTTTGACACTTTGTGATTTCTGGGAACCAAATATTGGAATTGTCACCATTCTATGGGAATATTATAGTAAGAACCTGGTAAGTAGCAGAATAAATAATTGTGATGGAAATTTGAAGGATTTGTACATGATTTTTAAGGGATAATTTTGTGGTTTAATTATGAGTAGTATGAAATCTTGAAAAGTTAATTTTGTTACAAGATTAAGAATAGTTATCCTTTACAAGTATTGGTATTGTCTCTAGAGAATTGGTGTAAGGAAGACAGCACTTGATACCTCTTTTTTTTTTTTTTTTTTGAGAGTGAATGCAGAAAAATATTTTTTAAATCTTCATTTTTAAATTTTTTGTAATAATCATTGATTGCTTGTGACATATTAAGCAGGCCATATAGACTTGAATAAGTTGCAGTCTTAGCACTTGAGTAACTTATAGGCTAATTGGTAGGTACACGTGTATTATGGTAGAAGTTAAAGATACTGTGAAATGCCAGAAGAAGGAGGATGCTACCCAGTGTATGGAATTGTGGAAGACTTTATGATATCATAATTGTTAACAGTCTTACAAATGAGTAGAATTTTCTAACTATAGAAGATAAAAAGCATCTAGGTGGAAGGAACATTATGAACAGATGTATGGAGATATCAACAAGTATGGTATATTCCTCCAGTGTTAATAGTTCTGAATGATATGTCTGATGTTATTAGGGAGAGAGATGGGAGGATGAATAAAGGAGGCAGTCTTGGACTAGACTATGAAAGGTTGAAGATAATGTACAGCTGTTTCCTGGTTGATCCAGGAGACATTAGAAAGCAAGGAATGTGACATGTTAGGTATGTTTGAGAAAGCTGAATTGGATACAGATGAGTTAATCCATTCTAGTATGAACAGATAATACCATGACTGAGAACTAAAACAGAACAGTGGATTTAGAAAGGAGAGGATGGGGTTGGAAGAAAACTTAAAAGGTAGGTGTAAAAGATTTAGTTAATTTGTGTAGAGAAGAGGAGATTTGGAATTTGTGGGTTTTTGTGTAGTGAACTTTTCAGTCAAGATGGACAATGTTAGTGGAAGATTTACCAGTATATACCAACTTTGGATTTGTACATAATGGAGATTATTAAAAATAATAGGGGCAGCCCTTTTGGCACTGAGAGTTAAGCTCCCATATTGGAGTGCCCAGAATTGAGTCTTACTTCTACTTCCAGTCCACCTTCCTGTTCATGTCTCAGCATGAGAGTAACCTAAGTACTTGGGTTCTGGCCACCTGTGTGGGAAACCTCAGTGGAGGTCCTGGCTTTTGGCTTCAGCCTGACGCAGACCCAGGCATCTGGGTGTGAACTAGTAAATGGAAGATCTTTCTCTCTCTCCTTCTCTCTCACTTTGCCTTTCAAGTAAATAATATTTTATTATTAAAAAAGGGGAACAAGAGATAGCTTGAAGGACCTCTCATTGTCCAAAGAATGGGAAAATTTGAGCGTAAGAAGGAATAATGACTATAATGGATTAAAACCTGAAATACATTGTAATCCTTAGTTTAAACTACCATTTTGTGCATCTGATGAAATAAGGCATCTGAACTATCAGTGGCTGCTAAAATCATTTAGTGAAAGGCTGGTAGGAATCTCTAAAATGAAGAGATCAGGCTGACACCCTGGTTCAATCTTTATGTTACCTGTTATAAAAAATAGTATAACAGAAATTTTGGGATACATACAGAATAAAAGAGCTTTAAGAGGCATATCAACTGAATGCAATGTATGGACCTATTCGTATCCTAATTTGGACAAATCAACTATTAGAAACATGTTTTTGGATAATCCATAATTTGAATACTCCTTAATGTTCTATGCTGTTACGAAACTTTTATTTGAGGGAGTATATGATAGAGATACTATGGTTTTTGTGAATAAAATGAAAACTTTTAATGAGATAATTAGAATTTGTGACTTCCATTTTATGTACTAAAGTGCTAATACTTGTTTTCTTTTTGCTTTTAGAATAGTTCCTTCACTATTTCTTGGCTTCCTTTAAGAGGCTTTATTAATATGAAGTCACCCTTAACTATGCTTGAAATGGTGAAGACCTGCTTTTCTGATAAACAAGACCATGACCTATATAAATCCAGCAATAGTTACAACATTTTCCTTTGCATTTTGGCAAAAGTTGTTAAGAAAGCAATGAAGAACAATGGCCCTCATCCTTGGAAACAAGTCAAAGGAAGGTGTGTGTAATATTTTTCTTTGTTGTGACTGTTTACTTTCATTTTTGCCAGAGTATTCCCATTTGTGTTTTTTAAGCTAATTTGTGGTTAGAATCTTTCTAGTTGGCACATTTAAAATGTATTCCTTAATGTGAGAGCAAAATATGGGGCTTTTTGGTCCTACCAATTTGTTACAGTCAGAAACAAACCTAATATTCATAACTCATGGATTCAGTTTCTTATCTCACAACAATGTTGAGGATTACAAGAATTCTATATATGAAATGTAAGAATATTAGGAAACTGTTAGGATATTTTTCGAAAATTAATTATAATTTCACTACTTAATCCATTAAAAATGCTAGAAAAAAATCTCCAAATCGTGTATTAATAACTAACAGGTTCAATGTATAAAAGCTTTATGTTCTTTAAGTCTAGCAGTTCACAAGCTTTGCTTCTTTTCATGAATACTTATCAGCAAAGTGTAGTAGAACTCAGGTAACACTAATGAATTCATTTTGTGAGACTGTATTCATTTTTATTGTGATAAAATAAACTTTTGATCATATTAGTCTGTTTTTCTATTTGAGAATTAATTGTTTAATGTATACAATTTAAAAATTGAGAATTTTTGACTGACACATAATTGCAGATTTACAGGGTACAGTGTAATAGTTCAGTGTGTATATATATATATATATATACACAATATGTAATGATCAAATCAGAGTAATTGGTATATTTATCATCTCATTTATCACTTCTTTCTATTGGGAACCATTAAAATTAATGGATACAACTTTTAATCATCTGTGCTTATTTTACTTCCATTGATTATTAACCTTTTTTCAGTCTTCAGTGTATAGTACACCACTATCTGTTTGTTTGGCTGAACCTCTCTGAGAACAGACTACTTCTTAATCTAAGTAGAGACTTCTAAAGAGTTACTGAATGAGATTTTATTTTCACAGTGACTGATAGTTCCTTTAAAAATGTGACGATACAGTTCGTGTTTATTATTTAGAAGATTTTTTTAAAATAACTTTTCTATTATACTTTCAATAATTGGTTCAAACAGTAGTTTTTTTCTTTTGTTCTGTTTGCCAGATTGTTTTTTTAATCTTAAACAATTTTTTGGAAAACATGTTACTCAGAATTTTATTGCTAAAAGAAACCATCGGAATTTGTTTAGTAACAAATCTATTAGGCAGGTACTCTTTGTCAAGCATGATGGTGGAAATGAGAGGATATACAAAAAAAGTTAAACAGTCTCTCAGAGCTTATTAGCTCTTACATAGTTACTTATAAATCAACATTTAACCTCTCATAAGCATTAGTCATTTCTCTCCTGTATAAGCTAAATAAAGAAGTTACAAAACGTAATCGATAAGTAGGAATTCAAAATGAATTGCTACCAATGTTAAGCCCTTAATTGATGAAAGAAAAGTATAACCATTAATTTGTATTAAGTAGTGCTAATGAAAGATTTTTTTTTTTAATGAGTAGTCTTGGACATTTGAGCACTAATGATTTTTCTTTGCAGGTGGATAAAAATGGTTCCTCTAGCACTTAAATGGTTTTAGGGTACAAGTAAAGCAAGAACAAGTCTGTGAAGGATGGAGGGAGAAAAGGGCTTAATGAACATTATTGTATAAAATTGTTAAGATTTCTATAAAAACATGTCTAACTGTACATAAAAGATTATACATCCTTTCCTGTTTGTTGATAAAAATAAGGGGGGAAAAGGTGATGAGCGACTCTAAGAGAATGCTCTGTACCCTATGAAAAAAAATTTCTTCTGCTCTTTGGGGAGAGACCCTTGATTCTTTGATTCACCTAGAGATGATTTGCTGAAACATTGAGAAACCTGAAAAGTAGGGCTATTGTGTGAGTTTGTTTTCTAAACAGAAAAAATGACAAAGCAATATTAAAATTAGCTAAAATTTTATACACTTTATGTATTTTATATTTTAATATGTCTAGAGTATTGAATGAAATTTATTTTAAAAGGTAGGGGTTTTTTTTTTTTTTAAGAAAACCATTCTATTAAAGCAATTTTTTATGTTTCACAGAATATATTCTAAATTCCATCAAAAAAGAATGGAAGAATTAACTGAAGTTGGTTTGCAAAATTTTTTCAACCTTTTTCTGCTATTAGCAGCTGTGGCAGAGGTTGAAGATGTAGCAAGTCATGTTTTAGATCTCCTTAATTTCCTGAAGCCTGCCTTTACAACATCTCACAGGGCCCTCATTTGGAAAGGTCAGATGGCCTTCCTCTTGATGTATGCCCAGAACAATCTGGACATTGCTGTTTTGGCTGAGAAACTTTCGTGTGCTTTCCGGGAAAAAGCAAAGGAATTCCTGGTATCTCAGAAGGATGAAATGGCACAGAGACAGGCTCTGTGGTCTTTGCTTTCCATCTACATTGATGGTGTTCAAGAAGTGTTTGAAACCAGCTACTCCTTGTATCCTTCTCATGAGAAACTGCTCAATGATGGATTTAGTATGCTTCTGCGAGCTTGTCGGGAACCTGAACTTAGGACTGTGTTGAACTTTCTACAAGCTATTCTGGCCAGAATCAGGTATGTTTTCCTGCATTGTGCTATATTTACTAGTTTATTTTATATCATCTATATTGATTTTATTTAAAATTTTTCCTTTGACATGCTTATGAAATCTAAATGTAGAAGGAAGAGCTACAAGGGCATAAATCAGTAGTTTTCAAACTTCTTTCAAACAATAGCTCTTCAAAAGAAAGCTTATATTCAAATAAGGAGCAAAAGTAAACTCATTAGCTCTTATGTAATCCCAGAACCATGTCTCTTACTTTTCCTTCCCCTACCGCCTCTCAGAAATTTTTATTATCCAGCAGTGTGTTATGGGTATTCTAAACAACTCTATGAGCTAGAACCTGAGGTGGCTTTCATTGAAGCATATGTAATTTTGTTTCCATAGGGACATTTTAGCCATACTGTACCATTACAACACCAATCACCTATGCCAAACTTATAGAATCACTTAAACTAGGCAAGTATGTAAAATATGTGGATATACTCAAACCCAAATTTAATGATGGATAAGAACAATGGTTAATATTATCTTTAAGTCTTTTTTATATAACAGTTTTACTTTTAAAGTACATGTTCTTTAGAAGTTAGACACTATTACTTAGTGTTGTTAGCAAGTTGTATAAAAGTTGTGTATAGAAATGCGATTTTATTTGAAATCAGGGTCTGGAGTTAGTGTACAGACTGCTTTCTCCCAAGATCACATAAAAATAGCACCTATTTTTCAGAGTTAATAAGCTTGGTAAAATTTCCAAGTTTGGGAAATTTATTCATTACCAGATTTATTCATTATTAACAAATTAAATTTGTATTTATTATTTCAAAGACAGAATAACAGTGGGGTGAGGGGAAAAGAAAGAGAGTGAGATCTTCCATCGCTGGTTCATTCCTTAAATAGCAACAACAGCCAAGGATGGGCAAGGCTGAAGCTGGGAGCCAGAAACTCCATCCAAGTCTTCCGCATGGGTGGCATGGATCCAAGTAGTTAGGCCATCTTCTGCTGCTTTCCCAGGTGCATAGCAGGAAGCTGAATTAGTAGCGGAGCAACCTGGACTAGAACCAGCACTCCAGTATGGGATGTTGGCCTTATAATCAGCATCCTAACTCTTTGTGCCACAAGGATGGCCCAAGACCAGTTCTTTTTGATGATTACTTAGTATTTTATTAGGTACATGTACCAAATTTTGTTTAATTAGTCCCGGTGATGTATATTTACATTGCTTACCATTTTATGTTATTAAAAACCCCATTTTTATTTTACATCTTGTTATATCCATCTCTGTGAAGTATATCTGTTGATTAATTCCTAACATTGAATTAAGTCATGTGTGTGTATTTTAAATATGAACGATATTACCAAATTCTTTTTTTTTTTTTTTTGACAGGCAGAGTGGACAGTGAGAGAGACAGAGAGAAAGGTAGAAAGGTCTTCCTTTTGCCATTGGTTCACCCTCCAATGGCTGCCACGGCCGGCGCACCGTGCTGATCCGAAGGCAGGAGCCAGGTGCTTCTCCTGGTCTCCCATGGGATGCAGGGCCCAAGCACTTGGGCCATCCTCCACTGCCTTCCTGGGCCACAGCAGAGAGCTGGCCTGGAAGAGGGGCAACCGGGACAGAATCTGGTGCCCCGACTGGGACTAGAACCTGGTGTGCCGGCGCCGCTAGGTGGAGGATTAGCCTATTGAGCCACGGCGCTGGCCCCAAATTTCTTAAAAAGAAAACAAAGTACCAGTTTTTCTGTCCCTAAAAATATATGAAAAAGCCACCATTTTTGTTTTTAGATGATTGTATGGAGTGTACTTAAAAAAAATGTACCCTAAAATAAGAGCACACAAAAGTTTGTTAAAAACATTAGTGGAAGCTTGGTAGTAGGAGAATGAGAAATGGAAATATGAAGCAAGAAAATTATTTTTTCTCATATTTATTCATTCACTTCTTTTGTCTTGAGGCTCTTAATTGGGACTCCCGGTAATTTTTCAAAAGTAGTAACTAGAAACACAGAATGATTATTGTATTCTTGAAACATTTACCATTTGCTTCTTTATTTTATTACCCTGCCATCCCTATTTTTAGATGGAACTGGAAAAACATGGGACTTTTTTGTTACTTAGTAAAATAACACAGTTAATTTCAGAATTTCTAACCCACTGCCACAGCTGAGTTTTTACACCATCTTTATAGTAGTTTATAAATAGCTAAATTGAAACTAATCATAAATTTTTTTTATAAATTGGAGGTAGTTGAATGAAATATACAAAGTTTTTGCAAACCTGAAATTATTAACACTATTCATATACCTTTGAATGCATTTACGTTTTCTTTTTTGCTAATGGAAAAATTGCGTTTTATAATTTAGGGACTTTTATGTACTCTGTTTTTATAATTTTCTGAGTTCCAAATTTTGTTAGTTGGAAAAATGCATTGAGTGCTGTGGAGACAAGTAAATCACATTTCATTTACAATACTTTGTCTTGATTTATTAACATCGTATCAATCATCTAAATTTCACTTCTTATAATACAGTCACTTGCTTTTTAAAATTCAATTTGGTGGAAGTCTTTTAGCATTGAAGCCTAAGCTATTTAAGGGATGTTGGAAAAATGTTGCTTGCTAGTACCTTGTAAGCTATAAAGTGTCTCAATCCGCGAGATCATTACTCAGAAGTACAGATATACAAAGGCTAACCAAGATTGTAGGATTATGTAAGATGAAAATAAGTTTACTTTCATATTAAGAGTTTTCTTTTAAGAGGATCTAAATTGAGTTTCTAGGTTGCTATGCTCTGGAGGGAGGGAGTAGAAAAGGGGTTGCTGTTGATCTTTAGGACAAGCCTATGATAAAAGGACATGGATATTTATGTTGATAACATTTGATTTTTCTCACAAATGTGTTGTTTTGTTTTTGTTTCATGCTGCTAGACTGCTTTTTTTTTTTTTTTTTTTTGACAGGCAGAGGTAGACAGTGAAAGAGAGAGACAGAGAGAGAGAGTTATACACAGTGAGAGAGAGAGAAAGGTCTTCCTTTTCTGATGGTTCACTCCCCTAATGGCCGCCATGGTCGGTGCTGTGCCGATCCGAAGCCAGGAGCCGGGTGCTTCCTCTCGGTCTCCCATGCGTGTGCAGGGACCCAAGCACTTAGGCCATCCTCCACTGCCCTCCCGGGTCACAGCAGAGAGCTGGACTGGATGGGAGAGGAGCAACCTAGACTAGTACCCAGTGCCCCAACCAGGACTAGAACCCTGGGTGCCCGCGCCACAGGCGGAAGATTAGCCTAATGAACCACAGTGCTGGCCTAGACTATGCTTTTATTTTTTTTTTTTCTTTAAAAATATTTTATTCAAATATGATATACATATCAAGAAAGGCACATAATGAGTTTCTTTGTCAACTGATCAAGCTAATAACCAACAACCTCACTATTCCCACATCGCCACTTCTTTTTTTAACATGTGAAAGTGTCATTACAAGGTATGATTCAGTGAAGCAATATTTATGACTACATACCAAAAGACCTGACATCCACAATGCTTTTAAATAGTTGCTGTAGAAGAATTTCAAACCATGTACAAATCCTGTTGCCAAAATTATAGACCCATTTTAACAGAAGGATGAGGTCAGAGTATGAATAAGAATGGTGCAAATCTTTATAAATGCTGTCACATTTTAGACACTGCAGTCCTTTTAGTTTCTGAAGCTTGTATGGTAACTTACACACAATTATTCAGTGAGATTGATTATAGTATACACATAAAAAGAGGAATTGTGACTTGGATAGTTTCATTTTATCCCGAGGTAGGTATTGTAATTACAAACCAGCTTTTAGTTTGAGATCTTTTGGCGAGGAGCTCCAGAGATCATTTAGGATTACTTTACCTTAAACAGAGAAATAAGGAAGAGAAGGAGAGCAAGAAAACAAGAAAAGTCCTTTAATTATTTAATCATAGATAAGTGTGTTCCTTTTATTTCTTAACCCCAAATCTGGAACTCCATGGAAGATCTTTCACAGCAGTCATTTAGGTATGCTATATAATACTAACATTAGAAAGGTCAAAACCACTTTGGACAGTTTTTAAAAATTAAAGCATAGGCTCTCCCCACCCCCCTTTAAATTAAGAGCAGAGCTAAATTCTTTGAATTTTAGTTTAGGTAAGGCAGGTGGATTGCATAGATTGATGATATTTATTCCTTGCTGCATTCCTGACAAGGGACAAAATGAAATACTTTGCCTTCGCTATCTCTTCTGTTTTCAAAATCAGATGGGAATAAGGTTACCAGTCCTTGCATAAATGTGGTGTGTGTGTGTGTGTGTGTGTGTGTGTGTGTGTGTTGAGGTGGGTAATAGTTTATAACTGTATGACAGAGAAATTACAGGTAGGAAGGCACTAAGATCACTGATTAAAGGAAGAAGCAGCTCCCTCTAGGCTGTGGAACAAATCATAACTTCATATGCCACTTTCTGTTAACTGGAGCTGATGGCTCACCAGAGCATTCTTTATTGCTGATTAAGTAGCCTTATGAAAATACTGACTTGGTTATGTTAACTAAAAGCCTCTGTGTTTAAAACTTTGAATGTCAAATAGTTTCAGCAGTCATCTTTAACATTTCATGTTACTTTTCTAGAATCACATTTCTACTTCTCACTTTCTGTTATTTGACGTTAATATAAAAATGGCAGTCTTTCATTTGTGGAGTTAGGTGTAGCCAAAAGCTTTTCTTTAATTATATCCATTCATGCTGCTATAGTTAAGGGTCTGTCAGCATTTCCATTATAAACCTCCATTTTCAGGGTTTTATAACATAGCTATGAAAATTAGCTCTGGGCAAAAACTTGACATATAAGGCCTCATGAGATTCTCCCTCCTCCCCATCCCCTTTTTTCATTTTTACTGATGTAAGGGTGAATGATTTCAAAATGCCTTTTGGCATCTGCAAATATCATTTGGAGTTTAAAAGGAAACAATAAATTTTCAGGCTTTGTACCTGTTTGTTCTACCACTTAAGGGAGGTTGTGGACTTATGAATTTAAGCCAAATGGATATTGATCAACTGACATCTATTTTGTATTAAACAAGAGCTCAGTTTCAAAGAAGTCTGAAGGCAGTTGAGAAGTTGCCTAAAATACTAAATGTTGAAAAGAAAAAAGAATTCAAAAGGGATTATTACTTTTTGTGGGTGTGTGTGATGTGGTGTGCTAATAAAGTACAACTCCTGAAAAGATTAAGGCTGTTTTCCCTGCTTTCAAAATGTTTTCAAAATACATATATTTTTAAATCTTTTTTCTCTCTCCCCATGAGACCAGAAGATCATCTCTCTGTTATATGTCTGCTTTTAACACTTGGGATGTTATGTGTGTGTGCAGAAGAACTGTTTATTATTCCTGTCAAATATTTTATGCTCACTAGTTTTATTGGTAATATATCATTTATTCTAAACAAAGATTTCTCTTTTTTTCTTCCTTCAGTGGGAGAACTAGAGGTTGCCTAGGTAGGAAAGAGAAACTGTATTCTCTTGAGGGTCTGCTGTGTATGAAATAATTTACATGATATTTCAGGAAAAATAGAAAGGATGCTGTTGACAATCTGTGAGCTTTCTCTTTCTTTTGCTATTGTGTATCCTATTAGTATGAAATAGTTAGAGTTTCTAATTATTGAAAAATAGTTGACTATAGAGAAAATTGAAACTGGATAAGATTTTTACAATATATACATTGTGGATCTCAGTTTGCCCAAAATGTCAGCTGTTTTCATATATATAATTTGATGGAAACTTTAGGACAGTATACTAGTAATTAGAGAGAGCACATGAGTATGCTCTGTGGAAGAATACATTACCAGCTTTTATTTGAAAAATCAAGTAGAGAACTGTTGTTTACTAAGAGTGATCCATCTGCCATGCCAATTTTGGTTGCCTCAATGAAAGCATACTATCTCTAAGGAAATATATTATAAATCCTAGATTTGTATAAAGAATGAAGCATATAAAGAAAAGATTTCTTTAGCTTTGTATAAAGTATGATGTATATAAAGATAAAATTTCTTTATGTTGTTGTATATTTCAACTATTTACATATATTCTGTAAATTAGTATTTTGATCTAATTTGCTTTTTGCCAGGCTTGAATTTTGCATGGTGTATTTATGTTACATATTTTATAAATCCATGCAGTAATCTAAAACTACTCACTGTATTAGCTTGGCAGGGCTTATTCACTTTTTTGGTATTCTGATGAAACAGTTTGTATACTTAATTTTTCATATGTGGGGATGTATATTTGGGTCATCTATGTAGTCTCCAACTAGTTCTGCTACATAGGTATGAGTTCTTGAATAGTACAAAACAGTTTGCTTAAAATATTATGGGAGGAAACTTAGGAAGTCCTGACTTCTTTATTGGTAAAATGATTGTAATAGCACCTAATTCACTGACATCATGTGAGAAACACTGCTTAGAAAAGCATTAAATCCAGAGAATGAAAGTAATTGTCGAAACTTGAACTTGGAAATGCTTGGTGCTGGTCTCTGTAGGGATGAAGGTGGGTTAGCAGAGTACAGAGAAAGAGGAAAACCCAATTTAGACAGATTTAGGGGTTTAGGAAATATAATTTCAGAAGTTAGAGTAATAGAGGAGAGCTGGTTAGAGAATCAGTGAGCATCATATGTGACAGGAACCAGTGTTGCAGTGAGTAGATTTTTGTGCACAGTAAGTTGCGGTTTTTGCCACTGCTCCTCAAGCAGTTCCTGGCAGGTCTGATAGAAGACACTGTTGAAACGTAGTACCAAGTACATAGCTTTACGGTCAGTGAACCTGAGTTCAAGTCACCCCTCCTCTACTTAACAGTGGTTCAGTGTCTGGAAATTACTTAACATTTCCCAAATTTCAACTGCACCATTATAAAATTATACTGACCTTTCAAAGCGTTAAATTTCTGCTGTCATTAAATGGACCAAGGAAACAGAAAAGAGAAAGAAACTTAGATATTTATTTAAACCATCACTGTTTTTTTTTCCCACCAATTCATATTTTCTATTTCAGTCATCAGCTTTACTTGATGACTTACCCTTGTCCGTACATTTTATCTGCCTACTCAGCAGTATCCACATGAAAGTAGACAATAGTATTTGTATTGTCAGAATGCGCATTTAATACATAATATGAATTTCTTCTCTGTGTCTTTATACCTCCTAAGCACCAGTGGACTGAAGGCACTTTCAAAGAATTACAGGAGATTCATTCTCAATTACATGAATGGTTTTTGATGTTATTGAAAGATAAAGGTGTTCTTACTCTAGTTCAATGTTTTGGACCATTTTTTATTTTTTCCACTTAAGTAGTTTTTATCAAACTGTTCATAAAAACTGAACATAAAAGCAGGTGGAACAAGTAGGCCTTTGAACTTTTACTTGATTTTGAGAAATTTGAGAACCTCTCCATTAAGGTTGGGTTACAGGAACAAATTCTGGTTCTAAAATTAGATACTATCTGTACTGGAACTGGGTTGGAAGCACGGTAGTTGGAAGCAGTAACTGAGAAAATAGAGTGAAGGATAAAATCAATCTAAGGAAATTTCTCAGGCTGAAGATCTCATTAAAAACACTTAGTTTTGCCAGCACAGTTAAGAAAATAGATTCAGAGCAGGACCTATCTGTGTGAAATTTAGAATATTAGGTATAAAATAAAGATACTAGAGCTTTCATGATCTTTCCCCAACCCTTTTAGATATCTATTTTTTGTACTTCCTATTCCCTAGTCTTGTAATCTCCAGTTATAATCTAGTTCAGATCTATTTAATCCCAGTTCCTAATAATTTTAAAATTAAAGTAGGAGGTGAATGAAGTCTTAGATTTTTTTCAGTATTAATCCTACATTTAAGAAGTAGATGATAGAGGTTTTTTAAGATTTATTTATTTATTTTAAATGGATGCCTTTTAAAGTTTTTTTTTTTTTTTAAGATTTATTTATTGGAAAGAGTTACATAGAGAGAAGGAGAGGCAGAGAGAGAGAGAGAGGTAGGTCTTCCATCTGCTGGTTCACTCCCTGATTGGCTACAACAGCTGGAGCTGTGCTGATCCAAAGCCAGGAGCCAGGAGCTTCCTCCAAGTCTCCCCAGTGGTTACAGGGGCCCGATGACTTGGGCCATCTTCCACTGCTTTCCCAGGCTACAGCAGAGAGCTGGATTGGAAGTGGAGCAGCCAGGACTAGAACCAGCGTCCATATGGGATGCCAGCACTGCAGGTGGCAGCTTTACCTGCTGCACTGGGCCCTTATTTATTTATTTTGAAAGTTTTTCAGTGAGGGAGACAGACTGACAGAGAAAAAGAGAATCTTCCATCTGCTAGTTCATTCCCCAGTGACCACAACAGCCAGGACTGAGCTGGGCTGAAGTCAGGAGCCATGAGCTCCATCTGGGTATCTCAAGTAGGTAGCAGGGGCCTTCCCCAGGCTATTAGCAGGGAGCTGCATCAGAAGTGGAGCAAGCCAGTACATGAACTGGCGCTCATATGGGTTGCTGGGGTTGCAGACCACAGTTTTACCCACTATGCCACAATGCTGACCCTGATGAATAATTTAATTATTTCTTTTCTGACTCACAGTTGTTACCGAAGTTTGAAAATAGCAAAAATCTGATTTTGTGAGATAAAATCCAAAAATTCCATGTCTTATGATTTCAGAGGAAAAGAAAAGAGGAAATAAGAAAACTGAAACAGATGTTAGAATGAAGAACACTGGATGAAAGGACAAGGACAAAATAAATATAGTTGGTAAAAACAGCATTTTACTCTTTTGAAAATGGATCAGCTCAGTTGTTTAGGGAATAGAAGTGCCATGATTATTTTCTGTACCAAGCACTGGAATATTTCTCTTTAGTAAATGGTAATAAATCAAAAAATGTTGATTTGAGGCAAAAGCTACTTTTCCCAATCTTATTTATGTCACGGTAGTTCCTTGTCTGAACCCCATGGTTCACTATAGATATTTAGACCTCCCAGATCTTTGAAGCTTTAGATGAAATTCTGCAATGAGTTTGTAGGAAGACATCACTACTGTGCTCTTTCATGGCACCACACAGTGCTGTTCCTTAAGCCAAAGGCATGTTGTCATAATAAATATATTGAAGACTGGTAAATCCCATTCGTGACACGTTTGCTAAACTTCACTCTTCTCCAACCATGGAATAGGTAAAAACAGAAATGGTGACTTCAATAAGTGGATCCAGTCTAAAGAAACTCAGGTAAACTGATACACATGGTGACTTTTGATAATATAAGAGAAGTACTTAGCAAGCATCTCCTTCCAGTAAATATAGAATAAGCTACCTGACATTTTTTTTAATGATGTGATATGCTTGTGAGGGAGCAAAATCAATCTCTTAATTATTCCCATAATTAATTATTTTTGGATTAATCAAACCTCAGAAGGTAACATTAATTGAGGGAAAAGTAGATCTATTATGGTTTTAATATACTCCTAGCTATCATCACCATTTTCTGGTTTGTACCCTAGAGCTATTTTCTTGGGATGTGTTTTGTTGTAAACATCGGAGCACATCTTTGTTTTACGGTATGAATTTCCTTTTTCCACCATATTGTTTATAAGAAATAGTTCTTTTTCTCCATCTTATGGAAAAGAGTAAATACTCTGTTTTGAATTTTATTTACTTACATTTTAACAAAATTGAGAACAAACAAGGAGTGAAACTAGCATTTTAAACTCTTAATTTCAATTGTTTCTTCTTTACCTTACAAGATATATATTTTTCTCTCTTTAGGATATCTCTTGTCAGATTTAAGGCTTATTTAAAATGAAAAGAAAGCTGGAGCAATTTTCTTTATTCCATTTCAGTCTCCTAAGGCCTATTTCCCCCTGGTGAGCTCATAGCAACAGGGGGGTTTAAGGGAATTCAGCTTTCTGCAAATTAATGTCTCACATCATGAAAATTCAGGACTTTTTTTTTTTTATCTTGAAAAGTAATACAGTGAGTGCGAGTATTATTTCTTGCCAGCGGGTGGAAGATGAATGATTTTGTCACAGTTTTACTGCTTGATGAGCAGTGTCCTGAGGGTCAGGCTTAAGTCTGTGTCACTATGCTGCTCATTACTCTTGAGCTAAATAAGGGCTGATTGGATCTAAATTGCCTAGCACATGGGCCACAGATGAGCTCAGTGAGCAGGGGATGACCTGCTATTCAGTCTGGGAGTAACCCCGGTGTGCAAATGCAGCATTAGAACACCGTGGGAGAATGAGAGGCTACCGGCTGCTGCCAGCAAAAGAAATCGAAATGTAAAAACTCTTTGATGCTGTGATGTTAGAATTTGAAATGTGGGAAGTGACAGGTTGATGGTACTTATCAGCTTTGGCTGGATTAGAGAACAGTGTCATCTTGCTTATATAATGACAGAAGAATGAAGCCAGCAGCTAACTACTGTGCCGAATGGAGCCTCTGCTGTTGCCACAGCCAGTCGTTGCTGCCTCCTACTGGCAGTTTTCCTGGAAACCAGGAAAATATAATGAAGTAAAAAGCCTCTTCCATTGGTTTCCACAAATCGGGGGCTGTTTGGCAGTGAAAAGCTGCTATTGGAAGAATGCAAAAACAAAGGATATTTTAAAGCATACTTACTAGTAAATTGGTTTTAAAACACCAATGTAGGGGAAATTGGTTGCTCTAAAATTTTCTAGTGGGACAAAGGTTAATCCATTTATGAAGTGATACTACCCAGAGCAAGAAACCCCATCTGTGTACCCTTCTGGAATCATGTTCTTTCAGGGGGTCTCAGTTGGGCTGGTTGATCTCTCAATTATGTATTTTTACCAATAGCAGCACTTTACTAGCAACTAATCTTCAGAAACAACAGACTACCAACCACAGTGTTAGCACAGTTTGAAAGGCACCTGATAAAAATACAAAGCAAAAAACACCCCTGATTATGTAGTTTATTCTGCATAAATCTCTCTTTTAGGGAGGGAGTAGGATGGAAGGAAAATATTTCTCCTACAAACCAAATAATTAAAAAAAAGCCTAGCAAAGTCCTGTGATATAAGATCTTGTTTCATGTTAATCCTGCAGTTAAAAGTTTTTAAGAAATCAATATTAAGCTATTATTTTATGTTTGTAGTATTAAAGGTAGAAAATGTAGTTGAGTTTTTATAAAATTACTTGTCTCATTATGCTGTGAGAACTATTATGGTATATTGTTGTATCCTTCCATACTTTTCTTATTCATAAAGTTTTTTAAAAACCCAAAAAGGGACTAAATGCTGTTTAGTGGCCCCCTTTTTTCCACTTACTGTATCAGCAGCAGCTACCATATCAATGACATATATATTATTTTTGATGTCATCTTATTATTCCTTTGTGTGGATATACCATAGTTTACTCGGTCCTTTCTTAATTGTAAAACTTAATGTGTTTTGAATTTTTCATGACTAGATACAAAGCTATGGTGAATGAGTCAGGAGAACTCTATGCATTGCATGCTGCACAACTCCAAGGGATGCCATTCTCAACACTGTAAATATGGCTTTGATTATAATGAATTTGTTTGATTATAAGTGGGAGGTATTTTTTATTTATGTACTTGAGAGACAGTTGGTGCTTCCATCTGCTGATTCATTCCCAAAGTGCCTGTGGTGGCCAGGGCTGACAAGGCCAAAGTCGGGAGCCAGGATTGCAATCCAAGACTCCCATGTGGATGATAGGAATGCAATTACTTGAGCCATCACTGCTGCCTTCCAGGGTCTGCAATAGCTGGAATTAGGAATCAGAAGGTAGTATCAAACCTAATTATGATATGGCACATGAGCACCTTAACCACTAAACACTGACCTCAGAGGGTATTTTTTTAAGTGATTTAGTTTAAAATATAGCAGATTATATGTAATTTAAAAAATGATTTGGAGCCATGATTTAATTATACTCTAGATTTATAATATATAGGTATATACTTAATCATATGAATCCTGTAGAAGCAAATTTTTAACTAGTAGAAAGCCTTAGACTAGAAAGATTAACAAAAAATTTTCCATTTTGTTTTTTAAAGTAAAATCGTACTGTTCTGCATGTTGAAAGACTAGAAATAGAAAACTTCCAGAGTCTATGGCAAAATGACAGATCAAAGGGTTAATAAATTCACTTTTATTTCTCAGAATTAAGATTTTTTTTGTACTGTTTTTCTTATGCTTTTTTCTTACTATTAATATCAAATATAAAATTTTGAATATAACTTCTAAAGCATTTGAAGTCTCTAGAGAGAGTTTCTTTGTTTTTTTTTTTAAGATTATTTATTTGAAAGGCAGAGTTACAGAGAGGCAGGGGCAGAGAGAGAGGTTCCATCCACTGGTTACTCCCCAGATGGCTGCAACAGCCATCTGCCAATCCGAAGCCAGGAGTCTGGAGCTTCTTTCAGGTCTCCCATGTGGGTGCAGGGGCCCAAGGACTTGGGCCATCTTCCACTGTTTTCCCAGGCCATAGCTGAGAGCTGGATTGGAAGTGGGCAGCCTGGACTCGAACCTCACCCATATGGGATGCTGGCACAGCAGGTGGTGGCTTTAACCACTGTGCCACGGCACTGGCCCCTAGAGAGAGTTTTTAATGCTTCTCTTTTATATTATCAAAATTCTTGTATCTTGCAAAGAATGCAAATCATACAAATTGTATTCTTCTAAACCCTCTCCCACAGATGGAACTACCATTAACACTTTGGAGAATATTCTAAGCTGTGGTTGCATCTCCTTTTTTTTTTTTTTTAAGATTTTATTGATTATTGATTTGAGAAGCAGAGTTACAGACAGTAAGAGGGAGAGACAAAGAGAATGGTCTTCCACCCGCTGGTTCACTCCCCAGATGGCTGCCACAGCCAGAGCTGGGCCAATACAAAGCCAGGAGCAAGGAACTTCTTCTAGGTTCACTCCCCAAAAGGCTACGTCAGCTGGATCTGGGCCAATTGGAAGCCAAGAGTCAGGAGCATCTTCCAGGTCTCCCATGTGGGTGCAGGGGCCCAAGCACTTGAGCCATCTTCTGCTGCTTTTCCCAGGTCATAGGAGAGAGCTGGATTAGAAGAGGAGCAGCCAGGTCTAGAACCTGAACCCATATGGGATGGCAGCGCTGCAGGCAGACAATTAACCTACTGTGCCACAGCGCCAGCCCCATGCTTCTCCTTTTATCTACACTGCTTTTTTTTTTTTTTTTTTAAATCACTTTTTATTTTGAAGGAAAGGGGGGGAAACTAAAGTGGGATTCTACCATTGAAATTTCTACATCTTCATTTTTTTCACTGAAAAAGATATCAAAGATAGGTCTGTGTACATATGCATGGGCAAAAGCACATAAATGTTTAGGGTTACATAGTGTCTTACTGTAAAAATAAACCTTTGTTTACTCAACCCGGTGAACATTTAGGAACTATACATTAATTTAGTTCCAGGATTCTAGTTGCTTGAAAATTAGGATTGCTTAGCTCATTTAACCATAGTACAGTTTTGTAACTTATTGATGTATCCAGTGTTTGAACCAATAGAGCCTATTTCCACTTCATCATTTAGTTTGTGTCATATCATAGATGGGATAGTCTTTTGCTTATAGTAAAAAAAAATATGTATTTGTCAAAAGGTTGCAAATGTGAATTTAAATACTCACTCTGCTCTTTTACTTTGATCTTGCACAAATCATGTAACTTCCTTGAACCCCAGTTTTTCAAAACTGAAAAAATGTGTGTAATAATACATATTGAAGAGCCAGTTTAAAGAAAAAAGAAGATAATACATGTCAAATGCTTCAGAATAAACTGAAAAGTAAATATAAAATAGTTTCCCACCTTAAATTAGATTTTTCAGGCTCAATTCTGAATCAGTTCAATGCTATTTCTTGAATACTATTTATGCTTTTAATAAAATACATATGGTCTCATCTCTCTCCTCTTATTTTTTTATGGCTTAGCAATTTTGCTATATTAGTTTTGTACTTACACATGAAAAAGAAATTACTGTATTTTTCAGTCAACATTTTCTTATTGAGTACCTGCTATGGCAGACTTTGTGCTGGTCTTGGAAAAAATAAAGATACATAAAATCAAATCACTGCTCTCAAGTGCCCCACATGTAGTGAGACAGACATAGAAACAAATAAATGAAATACACTGTGATTGATAGAATAACAGACAAAAGTTGAGATTCCCCCTACACAAAAATAAAGCAAGTGATTATGTATCAGTAAGTCAGTCACACTCTGTCACATTCTTACTGTTGGCAGACTTTAGAAGGGAGACATAAATCTTGAGAAGCTTGTGCTTATGTAGATAGTAGTTTAAAAAAATTTTAAACTTGTGACATTTTTCACATATACCATTAATAATAAATACTTAGCTACCTATACATGTTATGTACAGTCTTGTTATTACAGACTGTGTCATTAAAATACTTTACCACATTTCTTCTGGTATCTGTTTTCCTTCTATTCCCATTCTCATAATCAATGTAGTATTTGTACATTTTTAAAAGTTCATGTAAATGTGATTATGTTGGGGATGCTGCCTAAACTGTGCAATTTGCTGTTTTCATTTTGGCGTTAAGACTTTTGCGATATACTACCAGAGGAAGTATGCATTTAGGGAAATGAAGGATTCAGCCAAAAACAAAACATGTTTTGGGTTCAGGAGATGGAGGGTCCAGTACACAGTAATGAAGCAATGGGAAGAAAGTCTTGCACCTGGCTCAGGTTCCCCTGTTACAGATTGAAATAGACTGATGATGAGGGAAGGAAGGAATGCCTCTAGGAAAAGTGAGGAAAGAAGAAAGCAGTTCTTCACGTTCCACATGAGGGAAGAGTAACTACCTTATAAAATGTTAGCTTTGAAAAGCCTGTAACCCAAAACAGGAAGTGTAGTCCATGGCCATACTGATCTTAGAAGCTAAGCAGGGTCTGGCTTAGCTTGGATGGGAGAAGAGGAATTGTCCTGATGACTTATCACTAAGAAACCTATTTTGTCTTTTAATGCTAATTTACCATAGCAGATCATATATTTACATCAACTTTATACATCACATATGTTTCAAATATATTGATCCCATTTGGAATTTGCGTTTCACATTATTTTTGGATGTATAAAGGTTTTATTTATTGTCATAATCTTAAAAAAATTATACATATACACACACATATAAACAGTTAACAGTTTTTTCTTTTGGTTTCTTAAGAGGAATTCTGTTGTAATTCAGAAATTATTTCCTGTATTCTTTCTGCTTCCCAGAACAGTGCTAGTAAATGTTCTGGTATATATGAAAATATTTTCTGTGCTCGCTTCGGCAGCACATATACTAAAATTGGAACGATACAGAGAAGATTAGCATGGCCCCTGCGCAAGGATGACACGCAAATTCGTGAAGCATTCCATATTTTTGAGAAGTTAAAAAGAAGAGGTGGACCCGTCCCAAAATGTCCCTTGCCCAGAAGAAAGATCGGGTAGCTCAAAAGAAAGCAAGCGTCCTCAGAGCTCAGGAGCGGGCTGCTGAGAGCTAAACCAAACAATTTTCTATGAAGATTTTTCTGATAAAGACAATAAACTTATTGACCAAGCAAAAAAAAAAAAAAAAAAAAAGGAAAGAAAATATTTTCTATACTTTCAAAGTTACAGTTACTATTTAATACCTCCAAATTCTTAATGTTCTCATCATTGTCTTTTCTGAATTCTGAAATGTTTGACCCAGTATATGCAACTTGTTGTATTCTAAAGAACCCTGTCATAAATGGTAGTTTTTCCCCGGAATATAAAATGTTCCATATATTGGGTCAAATTAATTATATTAAACTGGGAGTTTTTGAGATGGCGTAACTATAATATTTATGATTTCCCAGAAGTAGTTGTATATTGCCTAACTTAGAGATTAGACATGGTTCAATCTTCCCATATTTGCATATGAACTGTATTTTGTCTTTGGTATGCTATTTTTGAATTTATCATCTATAATAGTACTGGTAGGTACCAAGAAAATTGCATCATTTAAATATATATATATTTAAATTTTGTTTAGATGGGTAAATTTATCCCCATTGGAATAATGATTGGGAGAAAGAAGTCAGGATTGATTTTCATACAGATGTATGCATCATTTCTTTTATTCTCTTTTATGACATTGGAATCACTGAAGTTAGAGAATCCTTTATTCACATTGTTGTTTCACTTCTTCCAGTTATGTTTAACAAGGTTTTAAAATCATGGAAATAGGCTAATATTGTTACCTGCTCATGTTCACCTGTGACCTTGCATGTTAAAATCTTTCTGTATCTCCTCAAGTATTCATTAGTAGGATATTTGCATTTATTTTAGGAGCCAGACCACAGGCATAAGGACAAATTATATGAAGAGAAAATGGAGCCGGCGCCGTGGCTCAATAGGCTAATCCTCCACCTTGCGGCGCTGGCACACTGGGTTCTAGTCCCGGTTGGGGCACCAGATTCTTTCCCGGTTGCCCCTTTTCCAGACCAGCTCTCTGCTGTGGCCCGGGAAGGCAGTGGAGGATGGCCCAAGTGCTTGGGCCCTGCACCCCATGGGAGACCAGGAGAAGCACTTGGCTCCTGCCTTCAGATCGGAGCGCCGGCCGCAGCGCGCCAGCCATGGCGGCCATTGGAGGGTGAACCACCGGCAAAAGGAAGACCTTTCTCTCTCTCTCTCACTGTCCACTCTGCCTGTCAAAAAAAAAAAGAAAAAAAAAAAAAAAGAAAATGGAGGTCGGATATAAAGTGATGAAAAGATCCTTTTGTACCTAATTCAAATCTAACTCTGGGACCTCAGACTGGTCCTCATATTCTGTATTTTATTGGAAAAATAAAGCATTAAATGAGATTACTAAAAGTTTTTCTAATTATAGTGTTATATATGAGTATTTTAATATTTTTGATTTAAATTGTTTTGCTTTCTAAGTTGATATATGAAATGGGGATGTATGCACTGCCAGCATAATTAAACTAAATTTTACCCAATTAACTTCATTTTGTTTTCTACTTATACAGTCATTTTTACCCATTTTATCTATACCACATAAAAATGTAGAAAAGAGTGACATGTAGGAAAGACTTTTCTTTTTTTCTTTTTCTTAAGATTTATTTATTTATTAGAAATGCAGAGAGAGGAGGGGGGTAGGTCTTCCATTCTCTGGTTTACTCCCCAGATGGCTGCAATAGGTGACAGAGAACCAAACTCTTGGGCCATGTTCCTTTGGTTTCCCAGGCACATTAGCAGGAACCTGGATTGGAAGCAGAGTACCTGGGACTGGAACAGGAACTGGAAAGCATATGGAATGCTGGTATCGCAGGCTGTGGTTCAACCCCCTGGGCTACAGTGTCACCCCAGAAAGATTTTTCATAAGCACCAATTTACAATGCTGCAATTATGGTGCTACAAATATTATCAGCTGTTTTTATTTTGGCCAGTAGTTAGAGATTTTTAGTTATGCATTAGATAAATCATTTAGTCAAGAAATATTCAGAGGGCTACTTTGTAAAAGGTGTGTTTTTAAGTTGAGACATAAATATGTCATACTTCATTTCTAAAGAGCATATTTGTTTAGAGCTTCTGGTTTGTCAAGGACTTTAGACAGTTTAGCTCTTATATTTGGTTTTGAGGTGGCAGAGAGGTCTGAAGAAACTAAGAATATTACAAATAAATTGTAGTTGGGCAATTTGGAGTGTGTGAATTGTGGAAGATCTAGGCAAGTATTTCTTAGGTGCTTTGTATGGAGTGGTTCTCTGACCTAGTGCCAGATAGGACATGACAGAGGCACCAGGTATGATTCACCAGGACACATGTACCATACACAGTAGAAAAAGGTATTAATGGGAAACTTTGGTCACTCAGTAACAGTTACTCACTTCTTACTCATGCAAGATACTTCTTAGTGTACAAAATAAAGATTACGTTCTGTCCTTAGGAAAAGTATTTTGTAATAAACTAGAATAGTTCAAAGTGAAAATTAATAAACAATGAAAATTTAAGATTTTTTTGGTGATTCACTTTAGGAAAAAGAAGGAAGAAAAGAGATGGGAAGAGAAAGGACTACAGATCTTTTGAAATAGCATTTGAACTGGGTGTTGAAGTTGTAGAATTTCTGTTTGTGATAAGGAACGGGGAGGGATGAAGTCTTGAAAAAGGGTGGGATATAAGCAACAATTATATAACTTGTTGAAGTAGAAAAGGGAGAAAATAATACTGGGAGAATGGCCTGCGAAGTGGAAGTTTGAATGGGTTAGGTGGTTTTTTTTTGGGGGAGGGATTGGGGGGGGGAGCATAGGGTAAAGTAGCCTGATGAAAGCAGAGATTACATGCTTTAGTAGAAGATAACACCAGATTATCTAGGGTTTTGAAATTAGGACAGGAGTATAAATCAAGGTAAGGAGGAAATCAAGGACTAAGATTTTTAAGTCAAGGGACAACAGGATGTGAGCAGCTCTTTAAAGCCTCCATGTATCCTTCTTCCCCTACTAAATCACAAGCTCTTTGAGAGAAAGATCTTACCTGTTCTTTCTTCTTAATCCCTCTCCCTGAAATATTCTTTGATCCCTTCCCTGCCTGGGAAGTTTATTTCTTTTCATATGGAGGTAAATTATGCAGTTTTCCCTGTGAAGGGTTTTCAGGCCATCCAGGGAGAGCAAGCATCCTCCTCACTTACTTACCATGTTCCTAATCCTAGTACCCAGAGTACTTGCCACTTGGCTTCGTTCCTCTCCTTCACTAGACTGATACTTTGTGAGGGTAGGGAATTTGTCTTACTGTAATTTGTATCCTCAGCACCTAGGTATTCAGCTAAAGTGCATGACATACAGTGTTGCTTAATAAGTCTTTTGAATGAATGAATGAATGATAATTTTATAGGTGGTTCTAGTGGTGATATGCACCATGAATTGAAAGGGAACTTCAGGCAAGGAAACTAGCGAGGACATCTTTGTGGTGACAAAGTCTAGTAATACAAAAAATGTATTCAAGAGTGCTGAAGTAACCTTTAAAAAAATACAGCAAAGAAGGCAAGAACATTAGTTTTGAAGTAATGACTGAGACTGTGAGATAAAAGATATCAAAGGTGATTTGATGGCCCAGATTGGTTCATGTAGACAGGAAATAATATGTGAGTAGCATTTTGAACTATTCTGGAGATTTTAGTAATTATGATTTAACCTAACCAAACACTTAGGCTTAAATAAACCTTTTACTTATGTTTTGCTGTTTAGAACATGTTGTGCTGTTCCTGTGGTCTAGAATTTCTCTGCTTGGGACTCTAGAACACATTTCCCTGGGATATGAAGGCACATTAATGTCATTCTCTCTGTCATTTCGGCCATATAAATTCAGAGGCTGGTTATTTTCAGTGATTTGCATATACCCATGCAGATCGCTCTATTTTGTAATGTTAGGCTCTTTTGGAAAGAATAGTCAAAATGTGAAACATAATTCTTAATTTTGTCACCCCTTCAGCAAGTTGACTGTCCTCTCTTTAGTAAAAGAAGGTCCTGCTTATTTCTGAATAGGGTTAATTAAGCCTTAGGGCAGTGCTTGGTATACAAAGATCTGACTGAGAATCTGCCTGTGTCTGGAAGATGCTGATGTGACCACTGCATTGCCCACAACCAAAGAGAGGAGAGAGCTTCAAGTGAGTCCTAGATATACAGCTTCTGGGAGTTCCTTTCTAAAACAGAGTGATGCCCTTTAACAGATGGTTATATTTGTGCGACAGTTTGTATTTTTTTTTAGTTACTATTTTTCTTCTTAAAAGCAGATAGTTGTGATGAAATTATGTTTTCAGTTCAGAAATGCATCTTATATATGTATTATACATTTAACACATGACATGAACCCAGAGACTTTATATACGAGCATAATTGTCCGGTAGAGCACTTGACACCTTTGATGATTGCTTTGTGAATCCAGGAGTGATGTTTCCAAAGCATAATCAGAGCAAGCTTGATGCAATCATTTGCTCTGCTATAATCTACTTAGAATTCTAGAAAATTCAATTCTGGAAAGATGAGTGAAACATATTTTTTCTTATCTTTTTGAAGGAGTTTTCTTATCTTTTTGAAGGAGTTTACCACAAACTTTTATTATGTTTATGCCTAAAATAGAAAGTATCCACAAAGATTGCATTTTTTGACTCTATCTTAAAGTGCTAAGGTTTACTTTATTACAAAATATTATAATTTAAAAGATAAATGTTTTATTTTGAACTCTGGCCTTAACTTAGCATTTGGTTTTATTTTTATTTTATTTTTCAGTTAATGGTGGAAAGAAAGAGCTTCCATGGGAATGTTAGCAAAATTTAAAACTTTTAAATTGCTACTCTAGTAAATTTTTTAGAAAGAGTAATTTTAAATAACTGCTATTCTGCCTGAGATCTATCTGTACTTTAGGCCACCTCTGTACTAAGTTAAGTTTGGTCTGGTCCTAATAATGGGTGTTCAGTGGTCTCTCTTAACCATATTTCTATAATACTAGAAAATATTCTGCCTTTTCCCTACTCTCTTCAAAAAACATCCAAATGTTTTGTTTTCTTTTAAGGCAAGTCAGAAATGAGGTGCTTAGGGTTTTTCTTTTTAACAAAAGGTAAAAGCTTTTTTCCTGTTTTCAAAGGGTGCCTTTGATAGGAATATATTTTGACTTTTGTGATAAATTATGATAGACAAACTACTGAACCTTTTTTGTCTTCTGTCAGATTCTTATATAAGGACATAATGTAGGGTTTTGTTTTATGTAGTTGGTTGTAAAAATTGTGTTAATGGTGTGCTTATATTAAAGCTTATTAGCTCTTTAAAAAAAAAACAATATTAAGTCCTCTTTGGAGGATGTGAAGTATAAGAAATGTTTTTTCTTTCATTTTGCTGAATCCTGATTGTGTATGCACATGTAGGGGTCAGGAGAGATCAGTTTTGAAAACTGTCCAGCATCCTTTTTGTTGTTGTTGTTATTGTTAAATAAATTTTGCTTCTGAAGAAATAGGGGAGAATGTGAAAAAAGAGAGTAGAGGAATTAAAAACCATTCCAATAAAATGGTCTAATTTATGCCTCTGCAGTTAAGCAGTGCTCCTGGTTAACAGAAATACCCTTCAGCTACACAGGATTTTGGAGGGTTGGAGGGCACTCATTTGCACATAAATAGCCATTAACTGATAAATTCCCAGAGGTCTCCTGTTGCATGTTAGTGGTTCTGACCTACTTAGCCAGCTTAAATTTGTTTTACAGAATTATTATAATTCTATCCTTGGTACTTAAACTTTGTGATTAATGCATGCCTCACAATACAATTAAAGTATAATTACAGAGTTTTTGCAGTTTCCTATCATGGTGTTATTATTACAAAGATCTGGATTTTGCAAATAGTAGAAGACTTAAGTTTTCGATATTTATCACTTCTGCCATTGCTCTGTGATTATGTTAAATGGGATCCTTTCATGTCTGAAGAATGCACTGGAGAGAAAGTAACTCACTAAATGTCCTATTTGTTAACTAGGAGATCATTGAGTCAGTAAATGTGTGGCCACCTTGATATGCTATCTACAATGACATTCTTGTTTACATTTTTCAAATGTTTCTGGACTACAATAGAATCTTTGTATCATTTTCTCATAAAAGCAAGATAAATTTTAGGAGACAGTAGAGAAGCACTAGAATGGTACTCAGGAAATCTGAATTCTTAGGCTGACACTGGCTGCTTAGTTACCCAGAACAACTCATGTTCTGGAAGGTTTGTGTCCTCATCTGTACAATGAGTAGTTTGGACTAGAAAGAGCTGGCAGACTAAAGCACTGCAGGCCAAATCTGGCCCCTGGCCTGATTTTATATAGCCATGGAGCTTAAGATTGTTGTGGACATTTTCAAAGGTTGGTACAAGAATCAGAAGAATACATGACATTGTGTGTGGCCCTCAAGGCCTAACTATGTACAAAAAATGTCTGCCAACTCCATGACTACATATTCCCAAAGGATCCTCTCAACCGTTGACATTGAGTATCAAGTTATAGTTGGTCCTTTCTGAATGCTGATGTTTTCTAGCCCTCTATATCTATCTTGTGTTTCATTTCTTTCATGTTTACTATTTTATAGTGAGCTGTTGATGTGACATCCATTACCTGCCTCTTCAGTGCCCATTAAACATCTAATTGATGTTCTCTTGGAGTGGTAGCTGCTTTCTAAGGCTTCAGAACTTGAAATCTAGGTTTCTGTTAAAAGAAATTATCTGGTAAAATGAGATACTAAAGTGTCTGTTTTTTGGGGGAGTAGAGACAAAGAAAGTGTTTGGCTTGTTTTGAAATATTTAATACTGCATCAGTGAACACTTTAAACATTGAATTCTGTTTTATTGAAAAATTACAATTAAGTGTTAAATGATATTGTCTAATGAACTGCAAAAACCTTTTCCATTAATTTTTTCTGAGCATCAGTTTCAGCCAAAGTATGGTGCTTTGTCACCAACGAATTTGGCATTCCCTCCTATGTCATTGACCTTGGAAAAGTCAGGCTACTGTTAAAGCTGCATTTGAATGGTAGTCAGCTACTACATCTGAAGGAATTTAGCATTATATGTTGTTTGCTTGTTAATGTGCATTAAAAGGTAATGAGCTAAATAGTTTTAAAGCATTTTATTTGACACATTGTGGGAGAAACTTTAGGCCATTCTGACAATGGTCAGAGTTAGAATCTGCTTTGTAAATTTGGCTTGCAGTCATCACATTTCTCCAAAGAGAATATGGTTACCCTGTAATAATCAGTCTAATGAATTCAGAAATTCATTGATTGTCCCAGCTCTGGGTAGATTAGGTAGAGACTTGCTTCAAGGAGTGGAATTTATGAAATGTTTGCTGCATCCAGCAAGCAGAGCTGCTATAATACAGCTGCCTCCTCAGTGGTTTGCTTTGATCCTGTGGAATGAAAGGACAGGAGGATCAGCTCAGGTCTAAATGAGATTACAGCTGGTTCTGCCGCTTATCTGGTCTATTGCCAACTAGTGTGGCTTTGCACATCCTAAGGGGTTTACAACAGAAACTGTTTATTGAGTATCATCGGTTTACTCAACACAAGCAGGCTAATCCTTCCCAGCCTCAGCATGTTGTAGAATTGTGCAGGAGCCAAACCAAAAGCTGGTGTAGCCAGACCCTCTAGAGCCCTTTGTCTCACTCTGTATTGATTTTTTACCTGAGTTAAAGACAGTAAAAAAATAAAACCAATAACCAATGCTATTGTGAGCAAAAGGTTAATCTTACCTAAAATCTTACAAAAAGCATCTGTTAACCCTAGAAGGGACAACCTCCTTTTTGCCTTTCTAGTCAAGTGGGATTTTCTAGTTTCGAATTTTGAAGAACAAGATAAGAAAAACAGCTTAAAAGATCTTGCTAGGCATTTCAAGCTAAATGTTCAAGTCCTTTTTTATGGTGCTATAGCAAATGGCTTTTATATAGAATATGGGGTGATTTGTTTCTTAATAGTATAGATGTTTGCTTTTGCTCCATTTTGCACAAAGCAGTTTTTTTTAATGTGATATACAAAATGAATGGAATCAAAGCTGGAAACTTTAATTAAGGAAAAGAACCCAACTGGCAGCATTATGACCAATTGTCATTCTACCTGATGATCCCTTAATTAGTAGTATATTTCTTTGTGAATAAAGGCAAGTGATTAGAAGTATTATAAAGATACATTCTTTTTCAATGATCCTATGTGTACTTTAGTCTTATTTTTCTTATTAAGTACTTTTTCAAACCTTAAGTTCTAAAATTTTAATTATTGTAGTCTGATTGAACAAAGATAACTTATAGTGGTAGAAATTGCTTTGGAATCACATAGACTTGGGTTACAATTCCATTTCTATCCCTTACTGGGCAAATTATTTAACCTGAGTCCATTTTTTCTTCTTTTCAGACTTATTTATTTATTTAAAAGGCAGAATTACAGAGAGAGAGAGAGAGAGAGAGATCTTCCATCCACTGATTCGCTCCCAGATAGCCTCAACGGCCAAGGCTGGGCTGGGTCCACACCAGGAGCCAGGAACTTCTGGGTCTCCCACATGGAAGCAGGGGCCCAAGTGCTTAGGCCTTCTGCTGCTTCTCCCAGGCCATTAGCTGGGAGCTGGATCAGAAGAGGAGCAGCTGGGACAAGAACAAGCGTGAATATGGGATGCTGGCATCACAGTTGGTGGTTTAATCTGCTGTGCCACAACTCTGGCCCCTCTGAGTCCATTTTTCATCACCAAAATGGAAATGATATTATTTACTGTGCAATGTCTAATGAAACCAAATTTAAAAATAGTAGAAAGTTGTGGCTGGCGCTGTGGTGCAGTGGGTTAACGCCCTGGCCTGAAGCACCAGCATCCCATATGGATACCAGTTCTAGTCCCAGCTGCTCTACTTCCAATCCAGCTCTCTGCTATTTCCTGGGAAAGCAGTAGAAGATGGCCCAAGTCCTTGGGACTCTGCACTCACGTGGGGGAAAAAGTTCTGGCTCCTGGCTTCGGATTGGCACAGCTCCTGCTGTTGCAGCCAAATGGGGAGTAAACCATCGGATGGAAGACCTCTCTCTCTCTCTCTCTCTTCCTGCCTCTCCTCTCTCTGTGTAACTCTGACTTTCAAATAAATAAACAAATCTTAAAAAAAAAAAAAATAGTAGAAAGTAAACAGTTAATCAGGTTAGTTATGGCTACTGTTGTTGCTCAGTAGCCCAAAGGCATTGATGATTATATATGTAGAATCCCTCCTATGAAGCTGGAAGGTATATTTAAAAAACTGTTTTGCAGTAATCCTGGAAGCTTTGCTCTGTACCTATAGATCTGAAAAATCATTGCCATTTTTAAAGGTATGAGGTCTCAGAAAAGTGGGCTCAGGTTGCCAGGTAAATATCCTTTGCTTAATTCACAGCAGTGCCTACTGGAAGACATGAGTAAGAACGATGTGCTACAGGTTGAGCATCCCTTATCCAAAATACTCAGAAATCTGAAACTTTGTGAGCATGAACGTGATGCCACAGTGGAAAAATTCCACAGCCGATTTCATGTAATGTGTAGAAGTCAGAACAAAGGCTCAAGATATGTGTATAAAGAGTGTATGAGAATAAATGAATTTTGTGTTTGGACTTGGGTCTCATCCCTAATAAAACACAAATATTCCAAAATTTTAAAAAAATCTGAAACACTTTCAGTCCCAAGCATTTCAGATAAAAGATGCTTAGTAAACTATTTTTAGAATAGGTGGATACACTCTATTTATGTCCCTTCTAGCTTGAGTGGTTATTGAGTTTCTTTATACACAGAAGGGAATGTGTAATTTTTGTCATCTATATTAAATACTAACTAAAAGACAAAGGTACATTGTTTGAGAACAGTGATCTCTCAGTTTACTTTCTCCTAATTGACAATGAATATGTGTCCTCAGCTATATGTAAGCACAAAAATGTTACTATGGAAACATTTAGAGGCTTTCTAAATGTACTATGTGATGGAATCAGCGAAGACCGATGTTTATCTTAAACATGTAGCTTGTCCAATATTTAAACCTAATGGACAAGATGTGTACCAGTTGAAAATGTAATATTTATCCAATCATTTCTATTCTATCAAGCTAGGCTCTAAAGCAATAGGTTGTACTCATAGAGTAATAAATTTTTAGTGCATTTGGAGATAAAGGCTATTGGTGGTGATTGCTTAAACTCTTTTTGCTCAATCATCTGAATGGTGCAAATCAAAGCATTTTGTCAGACTGTGAGAAGTTTCACCTAGATATTGCTTCCCGCACACACAGGTCACCATATAAATTACGTTCATGGTTTTACAGCATAGCTGGTGCTGGAAGTTAAATTGATGCCCAGTGGTGGAACTCGTAAAACATTTTCCTGTTAACACAACCAGGCAGCGTTGACATTGTTGATGGTAGGTTCTATCTAATAAACCATTGGTTCTAACAGTGATTTTTACCGTGTTTCAGAGGTGATGATGATACAAGTTTAGTGATCCAACAGTTCTTCCTGAATGACAGAAAATTAGCTCCACTGTCTGTATTACCAAATGCTGGGAGGAGTAAAAGTAGGGGGTGATTGGAGCCTAAGTAACCTCATGTTCTGAAAGATGATGAATTACAAGAACAAACTCTTTAACTTGGTGTATAACTTCTTTATAAAAACGGTGATTTTTTTTGTCCAAAGAATGTGTATATGTCATCTGTTAGAAATTTGGAAATACCTTATTTCCTTGATGTTTAAATGTGTGTGCCTGCTTTTCAGCATCTTTTCATAGGTGCTTTTAAGCTCATAATCATTTCTGAAAGAACAGCAATTTTACATTTATCTTTTTGTCTCTGTAGTTTCTAAAGTTACTTTGCTGCAAAGATGTTAAGCTCAGGTTCTTAACTGTGGACCACAGCCATAGTTAATCTAAAATGTTTCTCCCCATACGAAATTTCATGGGTTAATTTTCCTGCTAAGAGTTATAAACAATGGGTACTATTTATTTTAAAATTTATTTTGAAACACTAATGCTTCAGACATAAAGTTTTATGAAACTTCATCTTTTCTTGTTTGCAAGTAAATTAATTTTTCCCATTTCTAGTTAAAATTCACAGAGTGCTAACTAAGCCCTACTTCTTTGACAGCGTGAGCAAGGATCCTTTTCTTTTTTTTGGCATTATATCCTCCTATAGCACAAATGCACATTTATACTCAATTGTGAGTCTTGTTGTAGTTTGGTTCCATTTTATGAGATACCACAGATCTTTTATTCACCACTTTAACATTTCCTATCCCACCATATGCATGGATTTTTTTTATTTTGCATCAGGAGATGTGCTTTTTTGATGTACAGATAAATGTTATCAATGGTGCTGTGCAGATGAAACCTGTCATGTACAAATAGCATGTATCAAGCCCCAAGCATGCAGAACCAGATAAAGTGGTTCATTTGCTGAAGCCTTGCAAAAAGAAATTAGTGATATAATAAAAGCCTTTGAGGCTCTCAGCCCTAATAATGGAGCTTTAGAATAAACCCCACAGATCATTGACTCAATGGATAATCTTGTAGAAAAACTTTTCTCCCTCTGTGTTTTCTTCCCTTTTAAAGAACTACAGTAAAAGTGGTAAATAACATCTCTAGAGAGAAATGTGTGTTTAAGTAACTGAGATAACTATAATTTAAACTTAACATATTTATTTACTGTTAGATACAGTTTCCAAACAAATACATATGTTTTTTTTTTTGTTGTTTTTATGTCTGGTTTTGTACATTGACTAGTCATAGCATATCTGTGTAGAATTCAGATTAAATATTCCAAATTAGTGTATTTGGTATTTAAAGGTTACAGCTGGGTTCTTAGGGACAGTAGAGATACAGAGTGGAGAAATTAAAATGAGGAAGTGGAGGACTGAGGGTGAGAAATCAAAGTGAACATTTAGTTTCTACTTAAAATGTGTTTGTAAAATGCTAGAAGACAAAAGAAAAGGGGCAAGATTTCTATACATTTACATGTTCCCCAAACTTTACACATAATTTCAAGGAGTTCACAGACTCTTTAAGCTTATTTACATACCCTGGTTTCAGCATTATATTATAAGCTGTTATATAACAAGCTGTTCCTTCTGTTAGACTTTGGTCATGCATTTAATGAGGAGGGTCCTTTCCAAAACATCCTTAGATAACTTTGACTCTCTTGCTGGACTTGTTTAGGGATCCAAAAAATTTGTCACTGTTGGAGGAGGATGAGGTTTTGTTGGATCAATTAACACAATTGGAAATGGCCAGTAGTGTCTGGTGTAATTTACTGCATTTCCTGAGTGTGAGAGAAATATTGAAGATGCAGAATGCTTAAGAGGCTTTAGAAAAATTATTTAGCCAAGAATACTACTTTTCCCAGTGCATTAGCTTTTGTAATTATACACTGGTACAATCTGTTGACATAGAATTGGATTTGATTTAAATGGAGTGGAGAAAAGAGACTGGTCATTTTCAATATTTATTTATGCACCTAGTCCATTAAGGTGAATTATGGAGCAGATTTCACTATGACAGGAACATTTGGGTTGATGTAGTTAAGAATCAGTCAGCATTACCATTAGGCCCTTTCTTTTTAGAAATTTATTACTACCAATTAGAAAAATACTCACAAATCGAATTTAACACTAGGTTACTTTTTGTGGCATATTTGATCTCAAAATTTGGGAACCTTTACTTTGTTCTTTTAAAACAAAGCAGATTCCCCCACATAGCATATAGCTACTAGCCACATGTGTGGTGGAATGATTACAGCAGCCGTTAGAGGTGGCACTGGCTGTGTCCTACTGTTTTCAGTAAAGGCTGCTGAGAGGTGAGAGCTAAGCTAGTTTTTGGAGGATGGTTTTATTAATTAGGCTTAAAAGATGCTCTCCATAGGCTTAGAAACATACTACCTTGCATCTAGAGAAAATTAAAATCATTCTGTTAAAAGGAGAAAGAGCTGCCAGTTATTAATGGAATACAAAAACAGAAAAAAACTGAATGAAATTTATTGAGAGTAAATATAATATATATAAAATCTCTCAGCATATGTTTGATATAGGTGTTCTGTGCTGAATCAGTAGAAAACTAAAGTGGTTTTATTTAACCCTTTGGAAATGAATTATCATCAGATGATTGTTTCTCTCTCTCTCTCTCTGAGGATCCCTAAGTCATGATATCTTTCTACCTATATTTTCTGATGGTTATAATGTTAAAGAACTTCACCCAAGCCTTAATTATAATGTTTATTTTCAACCATTTCCTTGAAGGCTGTGAAACTTAAGTCTTAATGTCTAGCATGATCCCTTTTCTTTGATATTTTGTGTATAGTCAGGACTATTACTTTATGATCATAGGTTAATCTCTCCCTCAAAACATACCATAAATGGCAGAAACAAGACCACAAAAAAGTCAACATTCAACTAAGTACAGTAGAGCACCCATTTGCCATATGTTGTGTAAATAATGCTGATGCTTATGGGTCAGGCTTACTCATATTGGTCTGCCATACTCATTTTTATTAGATGAGAGCATTAGATAGCATTTGAGCAATAGTTTATATATATGTATAGTAATTATATGTGTATATATCCCTAAAGATGAGAGAGTGTGTATGATATAGTATGATGAGTAGTTATATATATTTGAATATGTACAAAGTCACACATGTACATATTTACCAAGTTTGTTTTTTAATGAAAATATTCCAAGAAAACTAGCATTGTAATATTAGCCCTGTGCAGTTTTATAGGGTGTTTAAATGTGTAGGTAATCCCTATAATCTCTAGGTTATCTTGGGAATTAACCATTAGTGAAATATGTGTTGGGTATATAAATTGGACTTTTTCTTGATTGGTTCTCTGTACCTTTAAGAATTGTTTACTTGCTGGGGCCACTGTTGTGGTATAGCAGGTAAAGCCACTGTCTGCAGTGCTGGCATCCCTTATGGGCACTGGTTTGAGTTCTGGCTGCTCTACTTCTGATCTAGCACCCTGCTAATGCACTTGAGGAAGTTGCAGAGGACCCTGCACCCATGTGGGAGAACTTGAGGCTCCTGGCTCTTCGCTTTGGCCTGGCCATTGCAGCCATTTAGGGAGTGAACCAACGGATGGAAGATTCATTAATTCATTTTCTCTCTCTCTCTCTCCCCCGCTCTGTAATTCTTACTTTCAAATAAATAAATGCTTTTTTTAGAAAAAGAAAACGAAGTATTTACTTGTGGCTCTGACTTTTGAAATGGCATAGCTGTCGATAGTTACATTTCCCATCGTTCTCTCAGTTGATCTTTCTTCCTCTGGTAAAAACCAAAAATGTGATTCCCCTCATATACCATGCAATTTCTATCACTGTGCTCTACTCATCATTTCACTTGAATGTTTTGGTATTGTTTTTCAGTCAGCTATTACAACTTCCATAACAGCAATGTTTTCTAAGAAGTCTTCACTGAAGCCCCCCCTCCTAGTTTCCCACGCCCCCCAAATCACTTCCCTATACATTCTTTGAGAGCAAGCACCTAATGCACTGCCTTATGTAGTTAGTAGACATAGACATGTCCTTATAGTGAGCTGAGTATTGAGCAGGATGATTCCTGAATGTGATCTAGGTCCAGATTCCAAAAAATATTTGGATATTGTTCCTTAAATTTTCTGTTTTTGTATCAAAATTGCACTCTTCAGTAGTTACTATTCCTCCTTTCAATTTCCTCCCCCACAAAACTGGAAATTACATGGGTTTGCCTTCCTTTCCCTTACAGGATGCCAAATAATTACTGTTGGCTTTCTTTCTCCTTTTTTGGAAAGTGTTATTTGCTTATTTGGTGTGAAAGGCAGAGAGACAGAGACAGACACAAAGAGATCAGTCCCTCGGTTCTCTCCCCAAATGCCCACAACAACTAGGGCTGAGGCAGGCCAAAGTTGGGAACCTAGAACTCAGTCAGAGCCTCCCATGTGGGAGGCAGAGACCAAAGTACTTGCCTCATCATCTGCTGCCTCTTTGAGTATACATTAGCAGGAATTTGGAATCTGAAACAGAGGGAAGACTCAAACCCAGGACTTCCCATATGAAATAAGAGTGTTTGGAGAGATACCTTAACTGCTTTGCCAAAATGCGTACCTCTCTTTTTGCTTCTTAAAATAATTAAAATTGTATGTTAGCTTCTACTGAGATGTCCACAGAACCCTCCAAATAGTTCTCTCCTCAGTTCTTTCTCAGACCCATTCTGTTTATCATTACCAGATTAATCTTTCCCAAAACAGTGTTTTTATTATCATTCTCGTGTGCAGAATCCTTCAATGGTTCCTTACAGCAAGATCTCCCAAACCATGTTTTTGAATCTCTAGCATCAGACACAGTGACTGACATTAAATAACAGCTGGTAAAGTGAATGAAGAAAATGTGACTGAACAAAGAGGGCCTCTTTCTATTCTTAAATGCATTGCTTTCTAATGAATGGTACTATAAAAACTCTCAAATATAATTTGAATGGTTCTTTTATTTTCTCTCCTCTAAACATCTTGCTCTTTTGCAGGTTTCTTTTATGTTATAAAATACCTTACACTTCTGTTTTCATGGCTTCTTACTGTGATTTTATCCAAAATTCATACCACAGTGTATAACCCTTTATGTGATCTGAAACCCAGCCACCTCTTCGTATCATATGCTGTCCCTTCTGTCATGTGTTGTGCCTCACTCACATTGGCCTGCCTATTATTGTTTCTTGAGCCTGTGAGATTGCCAGCCTCAGTACCTTTGCACTGCTGCTGCTTCTGTCTGGAATGCTCTTCCCCCATCTATCTTATGATTCCCTCTCTTCCTTATTTACAGCTTAGCCCAAGTGTCAGCTTCTCCTGACCATCCTAGCTAAAATATTAATTCCCGTCACTCATTATTTCCATACTGCGATTTCTTTTTATCCATAGGGCTTACCTTGTGCTGACGTGTTTCATATCTATATATGTGTTTAATGACCTGTCTCTCATTAGAATATGAAGTCTAGAAGAGCAAAGTTTCTATCTGTTTTGTTTCCTTTGCCCACATTCTACAATATATGCAGTATGTATTGAGTTAGACAGTAAATGAATGGATTTCTTATATGTGAATTTGTGTTTTAACTTTCTTTCTCTTTACCTAACCAGTCCTTACCAATCCATTCCCTCAATGATCCCTTTTTGAAAAAAAAAGGTTGTTTTACACTTATAGCTTCAGAGTATAGATGGGTGGTTTTGAACCCTGTTCCATCACAGAATTATGCATGGTTTTGTTACTTAGTGTGGTCCATGGACTCTAGCATTGTCATTGGCTTATATGTTGCAAGAATTAAATTGGGCATATACAGTAAGTGGAATAATCATTCTTGTTCAGAGAATCAAACATTATTTATTAAGAATGTAGGTACCAGCCCTTTTCTAAGTGTTTGGCCTTCGTTAGCTAATTTAATCCTATAGGTGCTATTATTGCTCCCATTTTATAGATGAAAAAAGCCAGGAAGTCTACTACTGAAACTGCAGTCTGTGGGCTGGCACCACTTGCCTGACAGAAATGGAGAGTCAGTTCCTTCCCCAAACCTGAGTAAGAATTCAAATAGTACACTAGGCCTCATTGCTGTAGATGCAGAAGGATCTTTAGCAAGACCAGGACATCAGTATTTTTAGAAATACTTAGTTAAAATTGGAAACTACTGAAAAGATCTTGTTTTTAATGTAACAAAATTTAGTGAAATGTAACTGAAAAACTAAAGTTATTTGAGACCCATAACCAACACTAATGAAAGCATAAGGGTAATTTCTAATAACAATGACTTTTTTTTAACTTTTATTTAATGAATATAAATTTCCAAAGTACAGCTTCTGGATTACAATGGCTTCCCCCCCACCATAACTTTCCTCCCACCCACCACCCTCCCCTTTCCCGCTCCCTCTCCCCTTCCATTCATATCAAGATTCATTTTCAATTCTTTATATACAGAAGATCAGTTTAGCATATATTAAGTAAGATTTCAACAGTTTGCACCCACATAGAAACACAAAGTGAACCATACTGTTTGAGTACTAGTTATAGCATTAAATCACAATGTACAGCACATTAAGGACAAAGATCCTACATGAGGAGTAAATGCACAGTGACTCCTGTTGTTGACTTAACAAATTGACACTCTTGTTTATGGCCTCAGTAATCACCCTAGGCTCTTGTCATGAGTTGCCAAGGCTATGGAAGCCTTTTGAGTTCACCGACTCTGATCATATTTAGACAAGGTCCTAGTCAAAGTGGAAGTTCTCTCCTCCCTTCAGAGAAAGGTACCTCCTCCTTTGATGACCTGTTCTTTCCACTGGGATCTCACTCGCGGAGATCTTTCATTTAGGTGGTTGTTGTTGTTGTTTGTTTGGTTGTTTTTTTTGTTTGTTTGTTTGTTTGTTTTTTTGCCAGAGTGTCTTGGCTTTCCACTCCTGAAATACTCTCATGGGCTTTTCAGCCAGATCCAAATGTTTTAAGGGCTGATTCTGAGGCCAGAGTGCTGTTTAGGACATCTGCCATTTTATGAGTCTGCTGTGTATCCTGCTTCCCATGTTGGGTCATTCTCTCCCTTTATTATTCTATCGGTTGGTATTTGCAGACACTAGTCTTGTTTATGTGATCCCTTTGGTTCTTAGTCCTATCATTATGATCAATTGTGAACAGAAATTGATCCATTGGACTAGTGAGATGGCATTGGTACATGCCACCTTGATGGGATTGAATTGGAATCCCCTGGTATGTTTCTAACTCCACCATTTGGGGCAAGTCAGCTTGAGCATGTCCCAAATTGTACATCTCTTCCCTCTCTTATTCCCACTCATATTTAACAGGGATCACTTTTCAGTTAAGTTTCAACACTTAAGAATAACTGTGTATTAATTACAGAATTCAACCAATATTAAGTAGAACAAACAAAAAAAAATACTAAGAGGGATAATAACGATGACTTTTTATTGGCACATTTTTGTACCAGTAGTAGCTATTGCTGTTGGGATGGGAAAGCAACCTCATTATAAGCATTTCACCAGTGTTAGTCTATAAAACTTGGCATTAGTATAGCCATTCTTGGTTTGATAGGTTCATCATTAAATTCTTGATTTGTTCTTTTTTCCCCACTCTTGCCGTGTAACTCAGTTGTGGATATAAGAAAACTTTAAGTTATCACACATCACTGACCTTTGGGATTCCTGTAGAATACTCCACACTCCCCAGGAGAATTAAACTTTCAATGTGTGTGCATCTGGTGTGCCACCTGGGATTGACTGTTATATTACTTCGTAACTACCTTTATTAAGAACTTAACATATGAATGAAGGAATACAGCAGTGTAACATTTGATACCTGAATTTATTTGGGTGGAAACATGATGTTTGAGACCCCTATAGCATAGCAATTACAAGTTAGAGTGGTGTAGCTAGACTGACTGCTTGGGATCACATCCTAGCTCTGCTGCTTACTAACAGGAGAACCAGGAAAATTACTTACTATCTGTGTACTTAATTCTCTGGCCAACAATAGAAGCCACTTATTGAATGTATCTTATTTAATAATCTTATTCTCCACTTATTGAATGTATCATATTTAATACTTGCAACAGATGAGGAAGTGGCTATCCATCAGCATTTGATAGCAAGGGATGTATGCTATGATATGTCTGTCTCCAAAGCCCTTGTCTTTCTAGAGATGCTCTGCTGCCTTTAAGAATGTGGATATTAAGATTTAGAAGCAGTAACAATGTGACTTTACAATGCCTATTGTTCTGTCTTACAATGTACAAAGTGTTTTAAGTGCTTTATGAGTTCCATGGAGGATAGTAGGGCATTATTCCCATCTAATGATAAAAAACTGAATCTGAACTTTTCCAGGTGACAACCTGGAATTTGAGTAATTCTCCTATGTCTACGGAGCTCCCTTCACCCCCAGCAATAGTGCATTACATAAGAATGTAAGCATCATTGTTACTGCTCTGCTTTTTTATCCATTGTAGTCCCTCCAAAATCAAAACAGTCCACATACTCCTTGCTTTAATCTAACATACTGTTTTATTTCCTCTACCACTCATTCATCTCCTCCTCCACATGAACTCAAACACACCATTATAGTCAGGTATCCTTTTTCATGTCTAGACTGTTACTTGCCAGCCTAGTTTCTGTTGTATTGCCTCTCCTTGATAATTTGTGCATGCGTAAGATTGGGAGTCAGAAGTGAAGTTACTGTTGTATCATAGAGAAGCTATGCAGAAGTCTCTTTATACCTAAAAGTTTTTTGGTTTTTAGCTTTTGTTTTTGTTTTATTTTTTTGAGATAGAAGTGGATTAGATAATTTTTACTGTAACCTTTAAAGCTTTGGTGTTTTTTCATTTTTTCTGTTGATGTCATTACTATTGTTATATTATATTCCTTTGGGGTAGTTAGATAGATTATAGTCCTCTTCTATGGAAGTGTACACGATAAAAATGGTTAGAGTATCTTGATTCTCATTCAGATTTACATTAGTTAGATCAATAAGGTAGTTGTAATAATCACTCATTGTGATTTGAACCAACTCTTTAACTAAGAATTTTGTTTTTTGCATTAATGAAAATCTTTAAAAGTTGCCATGTTTGGAGTAGCGCTAATAAAACGAACTCAGTTACTGCTGTTTTCTCCTGCTTTCTGTTAGGTCTCATTAGTCACCTAGTATGCCTTTTCTGTTGGTGCAGGGTCCTACAATAGACAACTTTTCTTTAAATTTTGAAGCATATTATTTAGAAATGTTAAATATACAACTGTGAACACCAGGAAGTAATATATATAGAATATTATATCTTTTTATTGTTAATTTTATTCATTTATTTTTCTTTTATTTTAAACACAAGGAGACTGAGATAGAGAAAGATCTTCTATCCTCTGGTTTACTCCCCAGTGCCTACAACTGCTGGTTCTGGACGAGGCCAAAAATAGAAGCTCATAATTCAGTTCCAGAACTCCCATGTTGGGGTGGTAGGATCCCAAGTTCTTAAGCTATCACTTGCTTCCTGCTGCCCAAGGTGCTCATTAGTAGGAAACTGCAATTGGAAGTGGAGTCAGGACACAAATCCAGGCATTCCAGTACAGGATGCAAGAGTCTCAAGTGACATCTTAACCATTGCACCACATGCCCATCCCTAGGATGTCATATCTTATTCTGTAATTTTCAGTTACCAGAGAAACAAGAGTACACCAAGATAAACCCATAAGTAGTAGAGCAGTAAGTATTCCCAGAGCATATGTGATAAAGGCAGAACAGCTACTGAGAGTCCAGACTGACAGATAGCAGGCTAGAGGGTATAGTACCAGTCAAACATAAAATTTCTGTGTCTCTCATGTGTGTCTGCGTGGGTTAGGTACCTGGCATAGGCAAGATGTGTAAGTGCATGTAGGAAATTAAGGCAAGAAGTAGCAAGCAGATAAAAACAGAAAAATCCTAGAAAGTGGAGCAAAAGAATGGTACGATGAAGGAATCAAAGTGCTTAAAGAAGGCAAGAGAAGGCAGAACTTAAAAATAAGCTTTAAGAACAGCTGGATAGCTGTATGTGAAAGTGTGCATATTTGCATAGCTTAATGGTAGAGAGGTGTGGGCTTTACAGTAACCTTCTAGGGTGGATATAGCATTTTTTTCCTATTTTTGCCCCTTAAACTGTAATTGGGAGGCTACTAGTTTTTTTCCAAGGTCACATAGCTCTAAGTAGTTTGCTAATAACTAGCTCTGCTTCCCAATTTTGTCTCGATCTCTTTATAAGATCTGAATAATCAGAAATCTGAAAGTAGATCTACCATATGACCCAGCCATTCCACTCCTGGGAATTTACCCAAGGGAAATGAAATCAGGGAATGAAAGATTCATCTTCACCTCCATGTTTATAGTGGCTTAACTCACAATAGCTAAGATATGGAATGAACCCAGATGTCCATCAAGTGACAACTAGATAAAGAAAATGTGGTATATATACATGATGGAATACTAATTAACTGTAAAAAAAGAGTGAAATCCTGTCTTTGCAACACAGTGGATGTAATTGTGGAGACCTTTGTGTTTAGTGAAATAAGCCAGTCCCAAAAAGACAAATTTATGTTTTCACTGATTTTTGGTAACTAATATATAGAGTACCAAAAAATGTAATATATATGAGTGAATTTGATGTTTTGAGATTTGATTATTGTTTATACCCCTTGTCTGTACTCCTGAGGAACAGTGGTTTTTCTTACTACTTGTTGAATTCTTTATTAAGTGGAGGATTAAGCTTGTGATTATAAGGTAAATTGAAAGTCTGTCATTGTAGAAATTAAAAATAAGAGGAGGGAGAGTTGGAGTAAGGGAGGGAGGATAGTGTGGGAAGTAATGCCTGAAATGTGCTCCCTGTTTATATAAATACCATAAACAGATTTTTTAGAAAATGGTCTGAATAACTATGGTGTCTACCTCATTGGATGAAAAAGAATGCTCTATGAAACACTTGACATAGTATAGCACCAGGCTCTTGGTAAACACCAATAAATGCTGGATATTGCTATTATTTCTATTACGGAAGCTGCAATTTGAGTAACTTGACATTCTACAAATTTTGTTTCTACTATACTATATTGCATCTTTTTTAATGCAAAATAGCCTGATTCCCACATCTATTTCCATATATATGTATTTCCATGATGAATTTAACACATGTGAAATCTGTCTCAAACAAAATGGTTGCCAAGTATTGTAGGATCCTACATCTTGTGTTAAATCTTTTAGTTTTTGACCAGAAATCACATTTTCTCTTTTGTGCCTCAAATCTACTTTCCTATTTTTGTACCATTTGTTAAAGAGGGTAGGTAATATCTCATAAAGTAGCCATGGCATCTAGAGCTACATTATATTCCTTTTAACATTTCACATGTGTTTTATGCTTTGTTTTTTTATATTGTGACTTCTGGTGATATAACATCTTTTAATATTTGCATTTTTAAATATATCCTTAGCAGATATTCAGCAATTACATCTTATATAATAAACTTATTTTTCAATAGTCTTTATGTAGTTTCTTTTTTCGTTTTTTTTTTTTTCCTGGTCCAGAAAACTTGTGACTGCAGGGCTGTTTCTAACTGTTTGGCTAGAGTGTAGAGATTTGATTCTTCTGTCAGGCTCCAAGGAAGTCCTTGGGATTTCGAGTGTTGGCACTCTGGTTTCTTCATGTTTAATGAAATTAGCATAAGGTCTTAAACAACTTTGTTCTGTGTAAAAATAGCAAATAATCATTCTTCTTATCCAGTCTGATTTAGCTTGAACATTTATGAGTTGTTGTTTTTGTCTTTTTACCCAACAGAATCAGAGTTCTGAATCATATTCCCACACTAACTCTTAGTTATTACCCTCTCTGGTTCTAAACATTTTGTTCTGGAAAGGTCTAAGATGGTATAGATTTTTTACTCTTTCTCAATATTCTGATTTTTTTGGCCAGCGCCACGGCTCAATAAGCTAATCCTTCGCCTGTGGCGCCGGCACACCAGGTTCTAGTCCCGGTCGGGGCACCGGATTCTGTCCCAGTCGCTCCTCTTCCTGTCCAGCTCCCTGCTGTGGCCCGGGAAGGCAGTGGAGGATGGCCCAGGTCCTTGGGCCCTGCACCCACATGAGAGACCAGGAGGAAGCTCCTGGCTCCTGGCTTCAGATCAGCGCAGTATGCCGGCCGCAGCGGCCATTGCGGGGTGAACCAACGGAAAAAGAAGACCTTTCTCTCTGTCTCTCTCTCTTTCACTGTCCACTCTGCCTGTCAAAAAAAAAAAAAAATTCTGATTTTTTTTTTTTCTGCAATGTTGGTATGTCTTCTTGAGTCTCCTAATATATTCTTTGTTATGATGTCACCCTGTCCTTTTAAAAGAATAAGCTACATGTGATTTTTCCAGCTGTTTTTCTTAGGCTTGCTGAAATTTCTTCAGCCAAGGTTGGAAAAGAAGACAATTTACCAGCATTTTTTTTTCCATCCTTTTAAAATTTATGTGTGTCTTAGTGTGTGAGGATAAAGTATGGAGTTGACATTCAGATTTAGTTCCTATTATGGGGTCAGCCTTTTCCAACCATGTGACTTTGGGGTATATTATTTAGACTTTGTTGCTATCTTTTTTAAAAAAAAAATTTTAATCTTTGCTATCAGCTTCATCATCTATAAAGAAGAACAATGTTCATGTCATAAAATTGTTTCGATTTTTAATTAGAAGAATTTCTAGCACATAAAAAATGATCAGAAATGTTACTCATTCCTAAAGAATAGGTTTTAGTTAGTGAATAAAATCACTTATTTAGAAATAGTGAACAAATTCCATCCTACCTAAATATAGTAAGCCATATATTATCATTTGTAACCAATGTTCTTTGCAAAATTTATAAAGAATAGTGAAAATGGTGTTATTATTTTACTTGACTCTCATGTGTAGAAATATAAACTTTGCTATTTTGATATAGGCATTTGAGTTAGTTGCCAAATAGAGTTTGATTGTTAATTATTTATCTTACTCTAAGCATAAAGACCTGAAATGGATCTCTAGCAGCTGAGAATATCTCAGGCAGGTTTTTACACAGAGAAGATATAGTGCATATTCAGTGAGCATTTGTAAGAACTGCCTGCTCTATGACTATTCCTCCAGGCATTTGTATAATTTTTCAGTGCTTCAAGTAGCACTCAGTAGTGCTCCATTATTATCTGGGAGTTCCAATGGAAAGACGCAAGGCCCTAATTTTTTTTAAAGATTTATTGAGTGGTAGAGCCGGAGAGAGAGAAAGAAAGAGAGAGGGGTCTTGCATCTGCTGGTTCACTCCCCAAATGACTGCAACAGCCAAAGCTGCACTGATCCTAAGCCTGGAGCCAGGAGCTTCTTCTGGGCTCCCACATGGGTGCAGGGGCCCAAGGACTTGGGCCATCCTCTGCTGCTTTCCCAGGCCATAACAGAGAGCTGGATTGGAAGTGGAGCGGTCGGGATTTGAACTGGTGTCCATATGGATGCCATCACTGCAGGCCAGGACTTTAACCTGCTGAGCCACAGTGCTGGTACCAAGGCCCTAATGTTACATAATTTACATTTAGAATTTTCTTTCACTTAGGTGTAGTTAAATGAAATGTTCTAAGATGTGGTCTTGGAACCAGCTGAATCATTTTGTGGAATTGCTTAGGAATATGTGTTAGTTCTGTTTTGGGATAGAGTTTTTTTGATTGTCCACTTCTCTTGGATAAACTGTTCAACGCATGTCAGAAATAATGCACTGGAATTAATATAATACTTCTTGCCTTTTAAAAATACTAATTATTTTTCTTAGTGGAAAGCTGCTTCTATTGAAGGAAGTCATTTACCTTATTCTCACAGTTAATTTTTCAGTGTTTTCCTAATAATTGAAGGCAGCAGATTTGAGGATGGTATCCAGGCATGTATGTGTATGTCTACTATAGTTGATCTGGCAGTAATGTACACAGAAACAGGAATAGGAGCATAGTTATGCATATAGTTTTAATTAATCATATTATTAATTGCTGGGTGCATTACATTAATGCCTTCTATTTCCAGATAACCAAGAAAATTTCTTAGTATTTCCCCCTCTTACTTTGGTAATCTCAATTTCCTGAAGATATGTTTCTACTGAGGTTGGTCTAGAGATATCTGAATTTTCAGTTGCATTTAGCAGGAAAAATGGATAATGATGAATCAAAATTTCAGGCAGTACTGAATTATATTTTATAAATAATCATATGTAATTCTTTATTGTTTATTTCTGTTTGTTATGTCAAAATAATTATGTATTTTCTTGAGTCGAGGTACTTAAATTGTATCCAGAACAGTTTTATATACTAACACAAGATCTTTTGTGTCTTTTCTGTACAAGGAAAATATTTTAATTTAAACTACCACACATAACCTGGAGATACTTACCTTTCTGTTGGTACATCCATGTCCTAAAGCCCTCAGGAGAAAATGTTTTATAGTTTTTTTCATGTCTAGATTATAAGTAAAATCACTTGTCATACATGAATTGCAAAATGCAGACCTTCATTCTGAAGCTGCCTGTTTCTCATTTGGATCTGACATATTAAAAAGCATATAATTAATGGTTGACATTAGTAATTAACATTAACTTTATGGTGCTTAATATGCCATCATTCATCTATCAAATAACCAGAAATGCATTATGTCTTGGCATAAAGGTTTTAATTATATAAAATGGTCCTTCAGTTTTCATATGGTGGAAATGAAAACAACCCAGAAGATTTCTATAAGCATTTGTTGGGTGCTAGCTGTATTTTTATTTCTTTTTAGGAGTATATATCAGCAATTGTGCCAGGAACTTCAAAGAGAAAATGTGGACCTAGTTGTGCAATCTTCATTATTGGCTAAAGAGCGCCATCTTGCTGCAATTGCCAGTGCACTATGGAGACATTTCTTTTCATTTTTGAAGAGTCAGAGAATGACACAGATAGTGCCTCTCTCACAACTTGCAGATGCAGCTGCAGGTCAGTGGCAATTGTTAATGCGGTAATAACTCTCTTTTTGTAAACTTTTTGTCAGTTCTTCTCATATTTGCTTGGTAATAAACTCTTGATTATTATGATATAATAAGGACTTACAGCTAGAAAGATGAACCAAATTGTACATTAAAAATTATTAAAATTTTGATTATTTGCTAAAAATACAAGATAACTTTCAGTCTTAAAAAATTGAATGTATAAAAACTTTTCTTATGCACATATTGTGGAAAGATACTGGTTACATCTAGTTCAAGTAGCTTATTTTCAAATTTTTTGAATGCATATAAAAGATAAAGTTAATTTGTATAAAGCACAGAAGAATATAAAGTGAATACTACCAAGAAGCTGATACAAGAATGATATTGAATATATGAAATGTTATTGTTCTGAAATTCTATTTTATGTTATAATATTTGCTTAATTTGATTATTGGCCTAAGGACATTTTTGTAGGCTTTAGGGAACCATGAATCACATGAAATTATAGGCTGAATTTGAATATTTGTGCATCTATGCAGTTTTCTAGAAGAGGTCATTATCTTTCTCAAAGGAATATTTTGTCCAAAATAAATTAAGAGGTACTGGAATAAACAGACTGGTGAGGTGACTACATTTATTTAAATGAAATTTATTTAAATATAATACATTTAAAAATCTTAAGATCCAAACCATGTTTTATCTAGGCGTGCATAAGAAAAGCTGATCTAAAAACAACCACATAAGGAAGTGGAAAAATATAGATTTGAAAAGATCTAGAATCCTGGTAGCACTTCAATAATTAAGACTTCACAATGACAGATTGAAGAATTGTAACAGGGCATCAGTTTCCAACTACTGTAACATTTGTGAAAATAAATATTGATATCCAATCAGTTTAACTAAAGCAGTTATTAATAGACAATATAAGTTATCTTTCTTATATTCATCATCCCAACTGCCATTCAAAAAAATATTATATTAGTTTAGTTGATGCTGTCTTAGATGCTGACAAGTGGGATATAAACATAAGTATAAAGCAAAATGTGTGAGTTTGAGGTTTGATTTGAAATAAAGATTTAAGAGAGATTGATTTCCTCCTTTGGAACAATATGCACAATTTTTATATGTGAAATTCTTTTAGATAATTTTTTAACTCACTGAAGACCCACCTTTATAGGCAATGGGGATATATCAGTGGGGAAAAAAGGACAAAGAAACCTGTTCTTAGGGAGCTTATGGTCTAGTGGGGGGAGACCAATCAGTCATTCCATCACTAAAATTTGTAATATGTTATGTAGTGATAAATGTTGTGGACAAACATGAAAATACGTAAGAGGCTGGAATAGGAAGGGTTCTGGTCAAGTTGTAATTTTAGACAGAGTAATTTGGGAGCCCTGAGCAAGTAGCACTTGAGCACAAACCTGAAGGAGGTGAGAGGCCAGAAAGTTTTGAGAAGAGAAGTGATAGGATCCTTCTGGTTGGTAGGCTTTGGTGAAGTGGAGGAGTACTAAGAAGATGTCAGATTTCTCATCTGAAGGTAGAGAAGGTATTTTGAAGGGGGAGTTGACAGAACCTGTTAAATGGGCAAGTGATCACAATAGATACAGAGAGTCATTTACTGAGTGGAGGAAGATTGTGGCAGAAGCAGATTTTGTGAGGAAAGATTTTAATTTTGGCCATTATTTTATATGTCCGTTAAAATTCAAGTAGACATGTTAATTAGGCACTTGGATAATGAGTCTAAGATTCAGGGAAGAGGCGCAGGCTGCAGATTTAAATGTGAGAACTATCTGTGTATAGATAGCTTCAAAGCCATGAAAGTTGATTAGATCACCAGTATAACCAGTATAGGGCAAAATAATAGTTTAAGGTCTGGGTTCTAGGGTAGTCCTCTGTTCAGATTTGTAGAGTAAGGACAAACAAGAAAAGAGGCTGAAAAGGACACCAGGTACAGTAAGAAGAAACCATGAGAGAAGTGGTCAACAGCCCAAATAATAATGGGTCAAGTAAGATGAGGCCTGAGAACAGCTCATTGGATTTAATAAGAGGGAAGCCACTGGTGACATTGAAAAGCAGCTTTGTGTGCTGTAGAGGCAAAGGCCCAGTTGAAGATAATTCAAGGGGAAATGTGGAAAGAGGAATTGCAGACTGCAAATGTAGATACAACATTTTTCATACCACTATTTAAGAAAGGTAGAAACTGGGGCTATTAAGTAGAGTGGGAAGGATGGTCAAGGAGGAAAGATTTTTTTTTTAAGATTTATTTATTTATTTATTTGACAGGTAGAGTTACAGAGAGAGAGAGAGAGAGAGAAAGGTCTTACTTCCGTTGGTTCACTCCCCATGTGGCCGCAACAGCTGGAACTGCGCTGATGCAAAGCCAGGAGCCGGATATTTCCTCCTGGTCTCCTATGTGGGTGCAAGAGCCCAAGCATTTGGGCCATCCTCCACTGCCTTCCAGGGCCCAGCAGAGAGCTGGACTGGAAGAGGAGCAACCAGGACTAGAACCCGGCGCCCATATGGGATGCCGGCACCGCAGGCGGAGGATTAACCAAGTGAGCCACGGTGCCGGCCCCTGGTTTTTGTTTTAATGGGAGAAATTTCAGTATCTTTATAATGCTGATGGGAATATTTGAGAATAAAGAAAATATGATGATATAAGAAAACCACTTTTGTTTTAGTACCTAGAGAAGATGCAGTCCTATAGAGCACATGGGATTCAGTTCATGCGTAGTAGCAGAAGATAAGGCAGAGTAAATCCGCCCAGATGGAAGCAGATGGGTAAATGTGGAGTGAATAAGCAGTAGTTTCTTCCAGTGTTTTTCATTTCTCTAGGAAGTAGTAAGTAAGGCCCTCAGAGGAAAGTAAATAGGGAGGGGAGGTGCTTGCCACTGATGAAGAGGAACAAAAGGATATGCAGTAGTCCATGGGAGAGTGAAAGACTGAATGGACTTGGGAAATGTAGGAATGCCAGCCTGTTCTAAGGGCCTGCTTTTGAAGTTTGTAGTCAATAAAATTAAACTAAAGTCAGCCAGCATGGTTGTACATCAACCATTTACACTGGAACAGATATAGGTGCATATAGGGAAAAGGCCAAGAGTTAGAATTAAACATGTAATGTTTTTTCTAGTCAAGTACAAGGCATCAATAAATGAGCAGGGGCAAAGCGGATGGAGGGGGAATATAGGATATAGAGGTTAAATTGCTACTTGGGACACCCACATCCTGTACGGGAGTACCTGAGTTCAAGTCCCAACTCTGCTTCTGATTCAGCTTCCAGCTAACTCTGGGAGATAGCAGGTGATGGATAGCTCAAGTACCTAGGTCAAAGCACTCATACTGAGTTCCAGGCTCCTGGTTTCAACCTGGCAACACCAGCTACTGCAGGCATTTGGGGGATGAATAAGCAGCTGGAAGATCTGTGTGTGTGTCTGTATCTGTGTCTATGTCTCTCTACATTTGAAATAAATAAGAATTAAATTAGAAATTCTGAAAATAAAGTGAGCTAGGGAGTTGGTGGTCTACACAAATGAGTATAGTCACGGAAGTCAAGTTGACTAAAGAGGAAAGGAAAGCCATGAAGGCAGTGAAGGGCAGGGAAAAGTTTTAAGGTCATTGGGTTGTAGGTCCTGATGGGGGCAAAGAATTGTTGACATTGGGGGAGAGTTGAAAAGTCAGTTTGATGTCAAAAGGTTGTGAATTTTAAATCAAAACTGAAAAGGATTTGTAGATACTAGTAATGCTGAGGTATTACCTTGGGACTGAGTGGTTGAAGTACAATGGAGGATAGCTTCATTGGAGGAGAGGAATTCAGGAAATCAAGAGGTTAAGATACTCGAAGAAAACTCATGAAGGATTCTAACAGGGGTGCTATAGGAGAGAATGTTAATGAGCTGATCATGATAGAGTTTGATGTCATAATATTGATATATTGATACCTGTATTATGTTGGCAGTGATGTTTATAGGGAATGTGAGAGTGTGAACTAGGAAACTGCAGGTGAGTGCAACTGGTTAGTAGCTGGTACATCCTGATGATTTAAAGTTGAGAGTTTTAGGGAGGAAAATGGGAGAATAGTTTATAAGCAGCATTGTAGACCAAGAAGGAAATTCATCTGTCTGTAGGTCACATGGCATAAAAGGAACATAGGAACAAACAGCCACCGTTTGAGAGAGCTCCATAGACGGTAGTGATCAATAAACAATTTATTGACAGACATAAATTAAGATAGTGCAGATTTAGTCAATGGATTCCCAGGAAATCACAAAATATGTTAGTTTAATATAGTTAACTAAGGATTTCTAGTTCCTAGATCTCAGGGGTTCTGAAGAAAGTACAATGTCATTGCTTATAGGAGAATACGATTTAATAGAAGAGAATGTCCAGTGTCTAATGTAGGAATGAACTGTTCAGTATGGTAGATGGCAAGCAAAGTTTTTTAAAGAGTTTTTTTTATTATGATTTGTTTTCTTATTTGAAAGGCAGAGTTGCAGAGAGGCAGATGCAGCTAGTGAGAGAAGCCTTCCATCAACTGGCTCACTACCCAGATGGCCACAATGACTGGAGCTAGGCCAATCTGAGGCCAGGAATCAGTAGCTTCTTCCAGGTCTCCCATGTGGCTGCAGGGGCCCAAGCACTCAGGCCATCCTCCACTGCTTTCTCAGGCCATAACAGAGAGCTGGATTGGAAGCGCAGCAGCCAGGACTCGAACTACACCCATATGGGATGCCAGCACTTCAGGTGGCAGCCTCACCCACTATGCCACAGTGCCAACCCCACAAATTGTTTTAATTGGGGAAGAGTCAATGCTGGGAATATTTTTAAAAACATATCTTTTGGGACCAGACATTTAGACTAGTGGCTAAGATGCCAGTTGAGACCCTGGCATCCCATAATGCAGTACCTGGGTTCAGTGCCTGGCTCTTGCTCCTGACTCCAGCCTCATGCCAGTGCAGGCCCTGGGAGGCAGAGGCAGCAGTGATGGCTCAAATAATTGGGTTCCTGCTACCCAGATGGGAGGAAGTGAGCCAGCAGATGAGAGCTGTCTGTCTGTCTCTCTCTCTTCCTCTGGAGTAGGTAAATTAAAACATTATTTAAAGAAAGGTCTTTTGAGGGGCCAGCATTGTGACATAATAGGTTAAGCCTCCGCCTGCAGTGCCAACATCCCATATGGGTACCGGTTTGAGTCCTGGCTGCTCCACTTCCGGTGAGCTCCTTGCTAAAGGCCTGGGAAAGCAGTGGAAAATGGCCCAACTGCTTGGGTCCCTGCACCCACATGAGAGACCCAGAGGAAGCTCCTGGTTCTTGAATTCTGATGGGCTTAGCTACTGCCGTTGTGGCCATTTAGGGAGTGAACCAGCGGATGGAAGACCTCTCTCTCCCCCCTTCTCTCTCTGTAACTCTGCCTATCAAATTAATAAATAAACAAATCTTTTTTTTAATAGTCCTTTGAATGATCACATTAGCAGACTCCTCAGAATAAAAATTTGCAATTGAAGGTCATCATGATTTGTAATGATAATGGTGAGATAGAGTCTTTGAGATTAGCAATCTAAATGGTGCTACTTGAGAAATTTTTTGACAGCCTGAAGTTCATTCAGTTTTAACTTTTTGTTCGTTCTATACTTCTAAATGTGACATTTTAATATTTGATACTCTTTTATCACTTAATGTAATATTTGGAAAGAGAGTTTTAAAAATTTCTTCATCTTAAGTTTTTCTCATTTTAAATCTAGATTTCACTTTGCTAGCAGTGGATTTGCCAAGCACAGCTCCATCAGATCTTCAGCCTCAACCAGTTATATCAATAATTCAACTTTTTGGTTGGGATGATATCATCTGGCCTCAAGTTGTAGCAAGATATTTAAGTCATTTACTACAAAATAGGTATGTGCTTTTATTTCAGGCATACGCATTAATAATGCAAGTCCATCCTAGGAAGGTAAGAATTTTAACAAATGAAAAGTGATCTTGGGACTGGCGCTGTGGCATAGTGGGTAAAGATACCACCTGCAGTGCTGGCATCCCATATGGGCGCCAGTTTGAGTCTCGGCTGCTCCACTTCCAATCAAGCTCTCTGCTATGGCCTGGGAAAGCAGCAGAGGATAACCCAAGTGCTTGGGCCCCTGCATCCACGTGGGAGACCCGGGAGAAGCTCCAGGCTCCTGGCTTCGGATCAGCACAGCTCTGGCTGTTGTGGCCATTTGGGGAGTGAACCAACTGGTGGAAGACCTCTCTCTCTCTCATTGCCTCTGCTTCTCTGTAACTCTGCCTTTCAAATAAATTTTTAAAATATTTTAAAAAAAGAAGAAGAAAAGTGATCTATACTACATATACTCTCACTTTGGCAGTTTCTTGCTTTTAGACTTCTTAGCATTTTTACAATAGTGACAGTAGAAAAGCCAACTGTTTGTGGCCTGCTTTTCTTTAAAAGTATTTCTGGTTAAACCCTTTCAAAATTGTTTTAACTGTCTTATTATCATCTTGAAGTGACATTTTTATGCTCTCCATTGTGAAAGAAATTATACAGTTACTATTGCCAAGGCTGTGAGACACTGATGTATTATTGCAGTTTTATATTTAATGATGTTTCCTTATTACAACTAGTTTAAAGATTTTACTGTTAACTTGTGAGATCATAAACAAGGCACTTCACCTGAACATGGTTTCCTTTTCTGTAATTGTCTCTGGCTACATTACATAAAACACCTAAGGAAATTTAATAGAACAAATATATAGTAAATAAAGTTATTATAGAAATAGAATAGAGTGATCACAAAGATTTGACTAAGAACCTCAAGCTAAGAGAAAATAAAATATACAGGCATAAGTGGCAATGTAGGTTTTATCTAAGCTGCCAGTCAGTGAGAAATGAAGAGAAAGATAGTTGGTGGGATAATTCATTTCCCAAGGAGATTCATTAAGCAGACTCATTTGTATGTAATTTCTCATTGGGCTTTTGGTTGTAAAGTAAAGGAGTTCAACTTCAATTGGATTACTTTTAGAATTGCTTCTAATAAGAGCTACATAGATCATAGTTCTTAATAAACATTTTATTGACATACATAGATTAATATAGTACAAATTGAGTAGATGGATTCCCAGGAAATAGCAAAATATATTTGTTCAATATGGTTAACTAGGGAGTTCTAGTTCCTAGACTTTGTGAGTTCTGAAGAAAGTAAAGTGTCATTGATTATAGGGCATCGCTGTTCAATACAAGAGAATATACAGTGTTTAATAAGGAACATTTATGTTATTTATTAAATATTTTGTTGAAATATTCTTATTTTTAAAATAATTGATTTATTGTTAACAAAGAAACAAAATGAGAACACAGAGGTATCAGATGGCCTGTGCTCTTCTGCATTGTGAGCTCTTTCATGACAGTTTTGCTAAAATATTTCAAAACAGCATTTTTAGGATTGTGACTTTAATGTATTTTTTTAAGAATTTTTGACTTTATATAACACTTTAAGTCAAGGCCATCCCTAGCCTTTCTGCTCCCACTTATAAACAATTAGAAATCAGATTTAGCCAGGCCTTTTACTTTGTTCAGAATTTTATTTGTTTTTTAATTTCTGGGAGATATTGTTTTGGAGTTCTGTGTGAAGAAATCCTTGTTAATCACTGCCTGTGGGCTGGGGGACAAGGAGGGGCTGGAATGGAATTGGTCAGGGGACTCACATAGAAATATATTTTGCCTTTAACTTTTTCCTTACCTATATGCTTGTGAACTGTGTTTACTTAATCTAAGGGACACTGTTTTTTATTCTCCTTGACATTTCCTTAATTATTATCTCACCTAGTGGGTTATAAAGCCCTTTCATTTCCCATTTTAACTTTATTCTTCCTTGCCCTCTCCCTTGGCATAAACCTGCACCAAGGTATGCCAACAATGGAAAAAGGAAAGTTATAAATTAGAGCATTACACCTGAAACCAGAAATACTAATGTATTTTTATATTGTATCTATAATGTTCATTTTTAGTAATGTGTATCTACATTAGTGTTCTCATCGGAAAAATAAGCAAGGCCAAGAAAGGAAAGAAGTGTTAGGAAGTTACTCTTTACCTAATCTCTTACTCAGGAAGCATATTGCTGGTTTTATTTATTAATTTTTTAATATCCATCTACTTGTTTTCACAGCACATTGTGTGAAGCACTTTCTCAGTCAAGCCATGTTTCTTTTCAAGCCTTGACTATAAGATCGTGGATCCGTTGTATTTTACAAATGTATATAAAAAACCTTTCTGGGTCTGATGATTTGTTTATGGACATAAATTCTGAACAAGCATTTGGTAAGTAGTGCAGGCGTTTTGGGTGGGGTGTAGGTCAGGAGGAGGTGTTGGGGTTGAGGAGAATCGAAGGAAAAGCATTTTGCTATCTAGATTATTATTATATAAGTTAATAGAAAATATACAAAATATATGTGTAATTAGGTATGAATGTAAGCAGAAATTCATATCCTGTTGCAACCTGTTCTTTTTTCTTGATATTTCCTTGTTATTATATATGACAGATTTCCCAGGTAAAAAGATAAAAGAACTTGCTTCCTTGGAAGCCAAGAACAAAAAACATGTTCCTCAGGTGACAAGCTATTTCTTTTTCTACCCTGAAGAAACTGATCACAAAAAAAAGTGAAAATCTGAATAACTGAATATCACACTGTGAACACTCAATTTAAAAAATCCAATTATGAATAATTTGCTCCCATTTTATATTTGCCTTTCTTGTGTTTCACTGTTAGTCATTGAGAGATACTGGGCTTTTTAATAAATATCCCATATAGTTCTGTTGCCTGAGGAACAGACTTTTTCCTAAATTTCTTGAAGGTTGGCCTTAAAAAGTGCTCCCATTTTACTTTGATATCTTATTGCACTGGCTGGCTTTACATGGATAACTTTTGAGGCTATTATTTTCTTCAGTGAGAGAAACATAAAGTTATAAAATTTGTAGAAATTTGAAATTTAAGAGAAAACATATTAAATGGAGAATGTTACATTCCTGCACTCATACACACACACATACACACTCATACACACACAAACACACACACCCCACATGCATGAATACCCATGCAAAATGCATATTCTCAATTCTTTTTCTACCTCCAGAATAAACTAATCTTTTAATTCCATTTTCCACAGGTTTTTTAAATACCTTCATACAGTATAAATTTTATTATATTAGTTTATATACTATCCATGAATATTATATATTTTATTTTAACAGAAAAAGAGTACATGGAACAGTTGGCTGAACTGACAAGGTTACTATTTAAGCTCTCAGAAGTAAAGAGTGTTTTCTCAAAGGCTCAAGTTGAATATTTACCTACCCCAGAAGACCCTAAAAATGCACTTGTTCAATTCCTTGAGGTATTTTTCATTTATTTACTTAATCATTCAGATCAATTGCAGTTATTTTTCAGGAAAATTTCAAATGTTCTTAAAGCTTTTTTTATAAAGTGAATTCTTTGGATTGAAGTACATTATTGACTACTATCTACTATTATGAAATTCTAAAGGAAGAGAAATATGAATCCATACAGAGAAATTCACCCTCAGAAAGATTACATTTAATGAAAATTAGTAAGGCTAAAAGATAGTACATAGAAACTTACTCCAAGGCTTACCAAAATTATAGGAATATCTTATTGCTGAAATTGCTTGGTAACAAGTTTCTTCATGTACTTAGGAACTAAATTTTTTTGGATAGGGCCTATAATCATTCCAGCTTACTGCTTATCACCTAGTAGCAAACAGTGTCAGCCTAAGAACCAGCTATTTACATGATAGTGCGGTTGGGGCATTAAAAGCCAATCTGTGGGGCCTGTGCTGTGGCATAGTTCACTAAGCCTCTGCTTGCAGTGCCAGCATCCAATATGAGCACTAGTTCAAGTCCCGGCTCCTCCTCTTCGGATTCAGCTCTCTGCTATGGCCTGGGAAAGCAGTAGGAGATGGCCCAAGTGCTTGGGCCCCTGTACCCAGGTGGGAGACCTGGAGGAAGCTCCTGGCTCTTGGCTTCAGATTGGTTTAGCTCCAGCTGTTGCAGCCATTTGGGGAGTGAACCAGTGGATGGAAGACCTTTCTCTCTCTCTGTCTCTGTCTATAACTCTACCTCTCAAATAAATAAATAAAATCTTTTTTTAAAAAGACCAATCTATTTTGTCACCACAATAGTCACTTTGAAAATTCCATTTTTAATTAATTTTACGGGAATTCGTCTTATGTAAAAATGTTGTTTTACAAGCCTAAAGTCAGTAATGTATTTAGATTTGTGTCCTTTGTAAGCTGTTCACAGTAAAAGTTGGTTCATTTTTCCACAGATTGGTATTAACTGCAATGAAAATAGTTACAGCCAATAATCTCTTTTCATAAATGTTAATTCGACCATTTGTTTATATTATTTTATAGTATAATGGAATGATAGTGATATAATCCTAAAAAGTGTTTAGTAGTAGTTTGAGGTATCTTCAAAAAACTCATGGAAAATTAGTAGTATGAAAACTATGCATGGATTTTTTTGTACCAAAGTAAATATATCTTCTAATTATGTTTTCCACAAAATGCTTTGAAGTTTCCTCCTGTATATCTATATAGTGTATACTTTTGTGTTGAGCTGTTTATGTGGTTGTTATTGGATCTTTACCTGAATTAATTTAACACCTATGGGGGCTAGAAAACAGACTGAATCAGAAGTCAAGCTCTCTGTTGATAGTTTTCAAAGACTTGCCTAATGGAGTCTAGTCTGAATTAATTATTCTTTTGTCATAAAAAAATGATAGTTTTTGCTAAACTGTGTATATCATTGTGCTAGGACTTCTTAGGGATATCATAAACCAAAAAAGGTAGTCTTTCAATGAGAAAAGTTTTACTTGTCTCAGAAAAATATATAGAATGTTTAAAATAATATAAAAGGCAGTTTATGCTAAGTGCCAATGGTTGACATGGTTAGTTAGTAGGTAAAGAAATTCAGAGCAACTTGGTATAAGAATTTTAGATTTTATCCTGTGAATATTATATAGATTTTATAAGTTTTGTTAGTTTTTAAACATGTCTGATTTGAGCAAATGACTTGTTTTTAAAATTAGTAACAGCAGTGTAGATTAAAGGTGCTGGAAAATATTGGGGAGAAGCTAGTGAAATTTAGAAGGAGTTAGACTAAGTGGATGGAATTTCTGAATGTATAAGAAATAAGTACTGTGTTTAACTACAAGAGAAATGTTACTTTAAGAAAAAATAGAAACATCATGATTTAGGGTACAGGAAAAGAAGGCAAGGAGTTCAGTTTGGTTTGAAGTTGTGTGGAGAGTGCCTAAGATCATCCCAGATTCTGTGATTCACTAGGAGGACTTACAGGACTTGGTATATAGCTGTACTTAAGAGTTCTGACCAAATATAGAGAAAGACACAAAACACTATTAGTAAAGGGAAAGGGTATATGGTGTGAAGTCTGCAGAAACCAGGCTCACCATCCAAAAGTCTTATCCTAGTGAGGTTACAAAGGATATGCCGGTTAGTACTTCCAGAAAAGTGTTGTGATAAGACATGTGAAATACAGTCTACCGGAGAAATTCATTAACAGTTCAGTGCCTGTGATTTTAACTAGAGACTGGTCACATATACGCTCCCTTTGTCTTGCACTTAGAGAATTCCAGATTTCATCAGAGAAGCATGCATTGTGTACAAACCCTATTGTTTTCGGCCAGCGCCACGGCTCACTTGGCTAATCTTCCGCCTGCGGCACCGGCACTCCGGGTTCTAGTCCCGGTTGGGGTGCCGGATTCTGTCCCGGTTGTTCCTCTTCCAGTCCAGCTCTCTGCTGTGGCCCAGGAAGGCAGTGGAGGATGGCCCAAGTGCTTGGGCCCTGCACCCGCATGGGAGACCAGGAGGAAGCGCCTGGCTCCTGGCTTCGAATCAGCACAGTGAGCCGGCCATAGCAGCCATTTGGGGGGTGAACCAACAGAAGGAAGACCTTTCTCTGTGTCTCTCTCACTGTTTAACTCTGCCTGTCAAAAAAAAAAAAAAAAAAAAAACTATTGTTTTCATAGACAGTTTAAGTAGGCCCAGTGAGTCATTCTTGTCAGAGAATGTGGGAAGGCTCCCAAAATTGGTGGCCCCAAGCACCAGCCAGGAACCTTCCTTGCAAGCAGACCTTTTTAATGATGGCAGTCTCGGGTCTGCTATGTTCATTCTTTTCTCCAGAGAAATGACAATGTGAAATATATGCAGGTATAGCCATGTTATACACACACACACACACACACACACACGCACGTGTCTTAGTTTGGGGAAGTTAAACCTAAATGTAGAGAAAGGGTGACATGTATGGGCCACATGTGTTAAAAAATATGGTTCATAGACTCGGGGGTTAATGATACCTTGTCAGGAGGTTCTCCAACTTACCTCTCTCTGTAACTCTTTCAAATAAATAAAATAATTCTTTAAAAAAAATACTATGTTGGCATTCTGACAAAGCATACAAAAACTTTAGCATGCATCAACACTGGGGCCTAAGATCACACTAGTAATCCTTATAATTTATACGTCATGCACTGACAGAAAAACAAAAGCCAGTTTTCCTGATGAAAATATCTTTAATGAAACATAGAAATGATTATTTTATTAAATTTTGACCCTTCATATTCTATGAATGACAATGCAGAGTGTGCTTAAAGCACTTGTGCTGCATACCAAAGCAATGGAGTTGTCTAAATGAAAAGCACTTGTATAGTTATTTGAGTTGCAAGCTGAATTGACTGCTTTTATCTTGAAAGAACAACTGACAAAATATGGTTATTTAGATGGGTATTTGGCAGACATTTTCACAAAAATGAGTGAAGTAGAACTATCACTTCAAAGAAAAACAATTGACAGTATTTGTTGCTAATAATGTAATTCAGGCTTTCAAGAAAATTAAAATTTTGGAAAACTTGTTTTTGCCAATAAGAGTTTGAGAGCTTCCTTATTACTTAAAGTCTTTTCTGATGAGAATGGTTGTGTTATTAACAGATACCCTTTTTTCCTAACTGGATCTTTAAAAAAAAAGTGTGTAACTCAGTGAACCACAGTTTTCCAAATTACCAGCACAGGCTTTTTAAAAAAGCATGCAGGAGGGTAAAAGATTCATTCAAAATACAAGATAGACCTTTGACTTTTTATGTGGCAGAGAACAAAATATTTATTGACATGATTTCCAATTCCATAATTTGTCAGATTCTAAGATTTAGTTATAGCTAACTGTCAAGAAATAGCACTTGTCAAGTTTTGGTATAATAGCAAAGAGGAGGCCCCGCAGTTACCTGAAAAATCTGTAAAAATGCTTTTTCTTCTTCCAACCACATATATTTGTGAGGCTAAATTTTCTTCATCTGTAATATTAATTACATGCAGAAGCAAATATGAGAATCTAGGTGTGTTTTATTTCTCTCCATACTATTTGTTGAACTCTTTTACGTAGAGTTAACTATACAGTCATTAAGTATGCTGAAAATAGATCATTGTAAAAATTATGAGTGGGAATCCAAGAGGGAGGGGGAAGGAAGGGGTGGAGCATGGACGGGAGGGAGAGGAGGGGAGAAAATGCCACTGTGTTCCTAAATCTGTATATATGAAATATATGAAACTTAAATAAGATTTTAAAAAAAGAAATACCACCTGTTTTGGAAAATAATTTTCAGTAGCATGTTATATATGTTAACTTGTAATGTTCATTATTACTTTTTAATGAATTGGTAAATTTAAAAGATTTTTCTAATATGATAAATACCAACAGGTATAACCCAAATAATAAAAAGCTTATCAAGATTCTCAATTTTTAAGTTTGTTAAAGAGGATTGAGACAAATTTGGGAGCTTCTGGTCATGGAAAGGACGATAGGAAACACAGGACAGAGAGCTAAATGGAGAAGATTAATGAAGTATATCTGGAGGTGGTTCTCATGTGCCCATCTCAGAGTCACACACTTTAGTTCATTCAGTTCCTTATCTACAACATTTATGTCACCAAAGTTGATCTAAGCTCTCGTTTCAAAGCCTCTCCAGTAATTCCTCAGTGATCTTCACTTCACTTCTCCTTTATCCATTAATTTCCATCATTAAACTCTTGAACCATGGCATCACTTGGAACTTTTGAGAACTGTTTGACTGCAGAGCACCTGCCCCACCCCCCAGCTCATGGGTAACCCCATTATCCATCCTCATTTCCTTCCCAGCCCACCTTCAGTGAGTTAAGCCTTGTTTCAACTGTTCCTAGCCAACACCCTCACGTTATTTCTCTACCTCTTCTTCCTACTTCATTGTTCTTTTACTGCCCGCACTCATCTTTCTGTCCACTACCTTTTCATTTTGCTATCTCTGCCCTCCCTATCCCATCCATTTATCCTCAGAGAAAGTTTAGCTGGCATCTGATGACCATAAAAACAAGTCTATGGGAAAAAAATCAGTTCATATCATATAGCTGAACTTGATAGCAGTTTTACTTCTAAGAATTTGATAATGTTACTTGTTGGTCTTCCTTATAGGAATTTAAGGATTTTGAATTCTCAGTCATACACTGGAAATATGATGAGCCAACCTGTTTGGAGGTCTTGATGTGATTTGGTTACATGCTTCTTGAACATCAATTTCATGTTTCTTTTTTTTTTGTAAAGGCTGACCTTCTAGAAATAATATGGTGAATATATGTAGTATTTCTTTAATCTTTATTTTAATTGTGAAAGGTAAAATTTAATTCTTGTCACTTGCATTTTAATTGCTGTGAAACATCATTGCAAAGTTAAAGATGAAGGCTTAAATGTAAGAGGTGTATGTGTATGTGTCTGTAGAAAGCAAGATTATCTTTATTTTCCAAAGTGTGTATTGTATAAGACTTGAAAAGTTAAATAATGTTTTCCTTTATTTATAGGCTGTTGGTATAACTTATGGGAATCTCCAGACACTTTCTGATAAATCTGCCATGGTCACAAAGTCCTTAGAATACCTTGGTGAAGTATTAAAGTATATAAAGCCTTATTTGGGAAAAAAAGTTTCCAGTGCAGGGCTACAGCTGACTTATGGGATTATGGGTATGTATTCCTGATATTATTTTGCTAGTAACATTTTCTTAGGTTAAGCCTGTAGTACCATGGTGAATAGGACTAGACTGAATAAGTTACTACTTTGCATACACTCTTAAGAATAATTCTCTAAGTGCTGTGTTTGCTTAAAATAACACATGTTGACCTTCAAGTATATCTGTGTCTTGTGTACCTCTTTTCAGTACTCTTGTTGAGCTTATATTAATATTAAAATTAATTATGATCAATACAAACATGTATCAACAACACCAGTTGCTATCAGTAGTCTGTTGTGAATCACATTGTGAATACCTGAACAACCAAAATGAACCTCTTTTTTGATGCTCATCTATACTGGTTAGAATGAAAAACATCAGAAAACTAGAACAGCTTTCTATTTTCATGTTCTGCTCTTTATGAAGGAGGTCAGGAGAGGATTTTATATAGCACTGACAATATTTATGCTTCAATTCTTGTTTCTCACAGTAGTACTGTGTTTTCTCTTTTCAAAAAGAAATCTTTTTCTGTGCCTGTTCTATGACAATGGAGTTCATCGTTCTTAGGAAGTCAGTAATTTGAATATCTTTGTTCACTGAAACCATGTTGCTAACCAAAAATAGGAACTGAATAAAGGTAAATGAGAAGAAATTCTTTAGAAGTTTTTATTTAGAATTTAAATTTTTTTTATCTGTGACCGGAACCTTATATCTGTCTGTTCCCTTTAATCTTGTGAATGTGTGAATAAACCTGATTTGAGCTGTCTGAAACCTTTTATCTTTGTTGTGAAATACAAAGGAGAATGTGAAAATGTGTAAATATGGATGATTTGGAAGTGAAAGCAATAGTAGCAATTCCAGCATCTTAATTTTAAAGAAAGGTGTGAGAACTTATTATAAATTTAATATAGTAAAATATAGATTAACAAGTATTCTAAAATGTTTATAATTTATTAATTTCTGAAAAAGTATTCCGCTGCTTTTAGATTTAGCTTTTGTCAAGCTAAATGTTGTGATTTCAAGATATACCTTTATTTAATGAAATACTAAGAACTATAAAATTACATTTGGATTGGTGATATATAGACCTTACCTACGGCAAAATTCTACATACCAAGAAATGAGGATCTTTGTCCTACTGCCTTATTTGTTCTTTACTTAATGGCCACCAGATCTATATTCTTTCCTTTTATCTAGGTCTCAAAGCCTGGGAATAAAATATACTGCTACAGTGTTGCCCAGGCAATTTATTGTTTTCTTCATGACAGAGAGATAGAGAAAGGGAGAGACAGACAGAGAGATCTTCCATCTTCTGGTTCATTCTCCCAAATGTTCATGACAGATAAGACTAGGCCAGGGTGAAGCTGAGAGCCTGGAACTCAATCTGGGTTTCCTGTGTGAGTGACAAGGACCTACGTACTTCAGCCTCACGTGCTGCCTCCCAGGGTATGCATTTGTAGGAAGTTGGAGTGGAAGCAGAACTGGGTTTCAAATCTAGCTCTCCAATACGGGATGTGGGCATCTCAATCAGCATCTTATCTACTGCACCACTCACCCCAACCACTGAAACTGTGCTCTACCTGCCTAGCCAGTTCCCCCAGCCCTGTGTCTTCAGTTCTTCCCTTTTTGTCTTTGTAGTTGAAATTCTGTCCATGACCCTTCAGTACCCCGCCCAAATGTCACACCTTTCCCATATTCCCAAGTATGCTTAATCTCACTGATTGTATTTTGTCTTTCTCTTACACTGTTTCTTGTAGATTATAATTTGTTATAGTTATTTGTCTTTGACATACTACTCCTAAATTTTAAAGGAATTATTCTTTTGAATTTTTCATTCCTATCACATTGTATTTGAAGAAAAAATAATTTTACTGGGTATCTATCAGGCACTAAATTGGGGACCTGGGAATCTATAGGTTAAAGAGCTTATCCAATATAAGAAATAGCATACACTAAATATTATTTCCAGAATTTAATGTTTTATAAACTCAGTATATATTTTCTGGTGTTTCTAGATGAACAAAATTACTTTCTAACTTTTAATAAAATTTTAAATGTATATTGTAGTGATCCCATTCCCTTGTATTTAAAGTAGTGTATGTTATAAGTAAATACGCAAGAACTTTTATAGTGGTTTTCTTTGGATTGGAGGATTATCTTTGTATTAGTATTTTTATCTATTTGAGTTTCATCAGTAAGCAAATAATATGTTTATAGCCAGGAAAAAAGATGGAGTTTTTGTTAATTTTTTACAAAGTAACTCTATATATTTATTTAACCTTTTCCTGTAGTTTTTGACTTAAAAAAATTTCTTCTTAGGTCCAGAGTTGCGGCACAGTGGCTTAAGCTGCCACTTGCAATGCCAGTATCCCATATCAGAGTGCTGGTCCTGGCTGCTCTATTTCTGATTGGCTTCCTACTAATGCACCTGGGAAGTAAGGAAAGAATGGCCCAAGTGCTTGGGCCTCTGCCACCCATATAGAAAACCCAGATGGAGTTGCTAGATCCTGGCTTCAGTCTAGCTTAGTTCTGGCTCTTAATGCCATTTCGGGAGTCAGCTCTCTCTACCTCCTTGCTCGCTTTCTCTTCCTCTCCCTCTGTCTCTCTCCCCCTCCCTTCCCCTCTCTCTCTGAAGCTCTGCCTTTCAAATAAATAAATCTTTAAAACCATTCTTTCTCTTCATCTTTCTTTGTTTTTATTTGTGGTACCACACATACATATAAACATACAAATATTCTTTGCTGAAGCTTTAAAAGTAGGAGTCTCATACATCAATAAAACAAATGTATTACCTATGCCCTTTATGAACTCATAAGACTTAAGATCTTCAACGCAGGATTTTAAACATTGCAGAAAACGAAATATTTGCGTGAGGGTAGATGATGATTTAGGGTTAACAGATCCCTGTTCTTTGTAGGTAAAACTAGTGTGACACCTGAGTGTGACATGTATCCTTTCAAGAGTTGGTGGTGATGCCAGTTCTTCTTATAGGTGTGTTAATGTTAGCTAACATGTGATTTATTTGTATACTGCTATCACACTCAAGTTTTCCACATACTGAAAGATATGAGAAGCAAGCTAGCATTATTTAAAATATTGCTAAGTGAACATTGTATTTCTTTGTGATTGATTATTGTGCTTCCTTTTACAGCAGATTAATATTGCCATTTGTTGTTCTTAGAGGTGATTATTGTTTTTTTTCTAAGTATTTTTCGTTTCCATTCAGAGATCTAATGTAAATTTATTGCTTATTAGAAATGACTGAATTCTTTAATCATCATTTTTGCTTTCTGAGGTGGACTATAACAAAATTGTATGCAATAGATGTACCACTGTGCTATTTGGAAAGTACTAAATCATTTTCAAAATTCAGTTTTCAGTAAGACACTTTAAAAACATTAATATGTTCTAGTGGTAATTGTATATCTGCTCTTAATTACTTTATTAAGCAAAGAGTACTCGTTGGTTATTCTTTACTATCATCAAACCTGACAGTTGACAGACTCCTAGCATCAAGGAAACCATAATATATTACAAGTATAAAATAAGCCTGTTTCTCTTTTTTTCAGATCAAAATTATGTTTGTTTATATTAACTAATAGATAGATAAAAAGTTAAAGTTCAAGGAGATAAAGTGATTTCTCCAAAATATTGGTAATTCTATTTTTCCTATTTTAACAATTAAATTTAATTATACCTTTGCTTGTTGCAAAGTAGATTGAGGCAGCCTATAAAATTATATACAAGCCAAAATAAAAAGAATTTGGAGTATCAAGAAAACTAAATATTGGGCTGGTGTTGTGGCATAGCAGGTTAAGCCACTACCTGAGATGCCAGCATCCCATATGGGCACAGGTTTAAGACCTGGCTGCTCCACTTCTGATCCTGCTCCTTGCTAATGTGCCTGGGGAGCAGTGGAGGATGGCCCAAGTGCTTGGGCCCTTGCATCCACATGGGAAACCCAGAAGAGGCTGTGGGCTCCTGGCTTTGGCCTGGCACAGCCCTGGCCATTGCAACCATTTGGGGAGTGAACCAGCAGATGGAAGTCTCTCTCTCTCTCTCTCTCTCTCTCTCTCCTCTCTTTCTCTTTTTCTCTCTTTCTCTCTCTGTAACTCTGCCTTTCAAATAAATGAAAAATAAGTCTTAAAAAAAGGCACAATGAGGCCTCGGGAAAATTTGGTATGCACATAAAAAAAGGAAAATCTGATTAATTTCATCATTTATTATATAGTGGCATGTATAAATATATCACATTGTATGTGAGCATATACATATTAAGTGCCAATTACTAAGAAAGTTTATGTTTATCTTGGTGCAGAACTTTGAGCAAAATGTATTTTTTTAAGTAAAATACACGTCTTGATACAGTCTGTCTACTCCTACTGTTTCTACTTGGTCCTGTGCACTTTAAATATAAATTGTTATATAGGATGACAACAATCATTTCTCAGCCTTTTGGCTAAGATCAAGTGTAGGATGACAACAAAAAGTTCCAGTTAGAAGATAACCGTAACTATTGTTATTTCTCTTCTTTGTTAGGAATTCTTGTTAAATCGTGGGCACAGATCTTTGCCACCTCTAAAGCTCAAAAATTACTGTATCGGATCATAGATTGTTTATTGCTGCCACATGCAGTGTTACAGCAAGAGAAGGAGCTGCCTGCCCCTATGTTGACTGCGATTCAGAAGAGTCTTCCTTTGTATCTCCAGGTATACTTAAGTGTGACTGCTTGAAAGTTTAAAAAACAAAAACTGAAACTTCCCCTGAAGACATAGTTTATTAAATGCAGATTCACAAAGCATACCCCACAATCTCTAATGTACATGTGGCACATCCAGTGAATAAGCTTTAAATTTCTTTTGTGTTTGACTCAGAAAACAAATATGGAAAAAGGCAATTTCTCCTCCCTTAAAGGAACTCAAAGTTGAGAGAAGAAGCAGAATAGCACAAACATTTATGGGAATGTGCTCAGTGTTTTCCTTAGAGACCTCAGCCTTCTACCAGATAGATCAGGGGTGAGGAGATAGGATAGAGCAGAATGGATAAGTAATTAGAGGACTGTTCCCATCAGAGGGAGCAACATGAGCAAGGGCATGCGCTTTAAGAAAATACAACATACTGGGGAAAAGCAAATGGTCCACTTGTGGCTGGAGATACATGCAAGAGAAGCCATATACTGGAGGGCTTTCATATGCCATGCTAAGAAGTTTGAACTTAATCCTTTACACAGAAATGACTGATATATTTTGAGCAGAGAAGTAGGAGTCAGATAATAATTTTTACATTTCAGGAAGATGATTCTGGGGTCAACATCTAAGATTCTTGGTGTAAAGGTTAGATTAAAGTCTTAGAAGGCAGTGACTATTCATTGTAATAACCCATATATTATCTGAAGGTTCTGAACTAGAGCAATAGGAATAGAGCCCAGCAGATTGCAAAAACCTTTGTGGTCTCTCCTTTAAACCACTTACTGAGTGAGAGGGGCCGGTGCTGTGGCATAGCAGGTAAAGCCACCATCTGCAGTGCCAGCATCCTATATGGGTCACGTCCCAGGTGCTCCACTTCCAATCGAGCTCTCTGCTATGGTCTGGGAAAGGAGTGGAAGATGGTCCAAATCCTTAGGCCCCTGCACCCATGTGGGAGACCTGAAGAAGCTTCTGGCTTCTGGCTTCGGATCGACTCAGCTCGGGCTGTTGCGTCCATTTGGGGAGTGAATCAGTGAATGGAAGACCTTTCTGTCTCTCTGTCTCTGCTTCTGCCTCTCTAACTTTGCCTTTCAAATAAATAAATCTTAAAAACAAACAAACAAAAAAAAAGACTGAAAGATCTCTTATTCACTGGTTCATTCCCTAAGTGCCTACAACAGCCAGTGCTAGGCCAACTCGAAACCAGAAGCCAGGAACTCCATCCAGGTCTCCCAGGTGGGTAAGCAGGGACCCAGGTACTTGGGCCATCATCTGCTGCCTTTCCAGGCACATTAGCAAGCACACAGGTATAGGATTACAGCATCCCAAGTGGCAGCTTAACTTGCTATACAATGCCATCTCCCCAAGTGCTTCTGTAATGCTTTGTTTCGGAGAAGTGCATTAAAACAGGAAAAGATGAAGTACAAATGGGTACTTTTTGAAAATTCTGGAGAGAGCTGGATTCCTTGATGAAATTAATGACAATTCCAAGTCAGTTCTGTCAAATGAATAATCTATGAAATCTTCAATTTACCACTTGAAAGTTTGTAAGAATTCCTGTTAACTGGACTGTTTGACTTTAAGAGGACTACATGGAACAAACACTTCACACTTGCCTGCTGCTCACAACTCTCCCCTATCTACCTGCCCTCTGGGAGACTGCAGGTCAGACTGTACTGTGCCTGCCCCTTCTGTGTCTTCCCACTGGACATCTAAGCTTTGTTTAAAGTGCTATCATGAACACAATTAGGGAGTCAACCTAAAAACTTCTCAGCAATCCCAAGAATCTGTCTATGGAAGACATCACTTGTCACCTAATCAAAATCCATTTCTTCCTTCTTCCTCAGTTTCCCCTGCTGGATCTTATATTAAGAAGGACTTTTAGTTTCTCATAGTGTCCATTTCACTTCAACAGGTTTCCTTTTTGGTGCCCGGTTAGTTGTCACCAATCAGGGAGAACATACGATATTTCTCCATTTTGGACTGGCTTAATTCACTCAGCATGATGTTTTCCAGATTCCTCCATTTTGTTGCAAATGACCAGATTTCATTGTTTTTTTACTGCTGTATAGTATTCTATAGAGTACATGTCCCATAATTTCTTTATCCACTATGAGAAACAGTGACTTGATCAGCCCTTGTCCCGACTGTTGATGTACAGTTTAATACTTTATCCCTTTTAGTATTTTTTTTTGTTCTACTTAATACTATTGGTTGAACTCTGTAATTAACACACAATTATTCTTAGGTGTTTAAATTTAACTGAAAAGTGATCTCTGTTAAATATAAGAGTGGGAATCAGAGAGGGAGGAGATGTACAATTTGGGACATGCTCAAGCTGACTTGCCCCAAATGGTGGAGTTAGAAATGTGCCAGGGGATTCCAATACAATCCCATCAAGGTGGCATGTACCAATGCTATCTCACTAGTCCAATGGATCAATTTCAGTTCATAATTAATCATACTGATAGGTCTAAGAGTCAAAGGGATCACATAAACAAGACTAGTGTCTGCGAATACTAACTGATAGAATAAAAAAGGGAGAGAACGATCCAACACGGGAAGTGGGATACACAGCAGACTCATAAAATGGCAGATGTCCTAAACAGCACTCTGGCCTCAGAATCAGCCCTTAAGGCATTTGGATCTGGCTGAAGAGCCTATGAGAGTATTTTAGGCATGGAAAGCTAAGATACTCTGGAAAAAAAAAAAAAAGAGGACCTAAATGAAAGATCTCTGCGAGTGAGATCCCAGTAGAAAGAACGGGCCATCAAAGAAGGAGGTACCTTTCTCTGAAGGGAGGAGAGAACTTCCACTTTGACTAGGACCCTGTCAGAATAAGATCGAAGTCGGCGAACTCAAAAGGCTTCCATAGCCTTGGCAATTCATGACTAGAGCCTAGGGAGATTACTGACACCATAAACAAGAGTGTCAAATTGTTAAGTCAACAACAGGAGTCACAGTGTACTTACTCCTCATGTGGGATCTCTGTCCTTAATGTGTTGTCCAATGCGAATTAATGCTATAACTAGTACTCAAACAGTATTTTACATTTTATGTTCTGTGTGGGTGCAAACTGATGAAATTTTTACTTAATATATACTGAATTGATCTTCTGTATATAAAGATAATTGAAAATGAATCTTGATGTGGATGGAATGGGAGAGGGAGCAGGAGATGGGAGGGGTGCGGGTGGGAGGGAAGTTATGGGGGGGGAGAAAGCCATTGTAACCCATAAACTGTACTTGTGAAATTTATATTTACTTAATAAAAGTTTAAAAAAAGGACTTAATATTTCAATATTAAACAGTAATGAATAAGGAAGTAAACCTCCAGCCCTGTCTTTTCCTTGAGTGACAAATCAATATCTCAAAACACCTACCATAGTTACTTAAACAGTCTGTAACACCTTAAATTAATGTTGCTCAAAAACTAATTCTTACCTTCATCTCCAGAATTTCCCATCTCAGCAGCACTGCTGTCTACATAGACAGTTACTCTAGAATCTGAGATGCATTTCATTTATTTCTCAGAGTATTGGTCTAATGATTCTTAAGAATTATACACTGTAATCCATATAAAAGTATTTTGTTAACTGCAATGCAAATGGAAGAAACTAAATAACAGATGTGCAACAAGACATTATGAGTTCTGTATAACCTTGATTAAGCTCTGTATTTCTCTATACCTTACTTTTCCTAGCTGTGGATATGCAGAAATACTAACTTCAGTGGAGTTTTCTGAAAAATCCAAATAAAATAATGTATCTAGAACATTTGACACAATGCCTGACAAAACTGTAAATGGATTATTGTTATCTTGGGTTTTAATCAACTACATTCTTATTCTTTTGTTAGTTATTGTTTTTTAAAGTTACATTTCCTAACATGAAAGATTTTTAGCTTGAATTTTATAGTCCTAGACAAAATGCCAGTTCTTCACATAAAAAAGACTGACCTAAAAATGTATTTTATAAATTTTTAATTGCACATACACACACACACAGTTGATCATCAAGTTTTAGTGATCAAGATTTCTGAGGATGTGAAGAAGAAAGAATTTCCCTATCATCCTGCATTTCCCTCCTGCTTCCTTTGTTAGTGTCTCAAAGATGCTTGGTTAGATATCATATGTCTGTATTATCGAAGCTTAAATCCCAGAAGTTTATATGTGCATTATCTCTTGATGATGCGAGATGTCCTTTTGGATTGCAATAAGTTAACAGATTCTGACATGAATATTAATGCTAGGGCTTATAATAGTAAGTTCTTATACATCTTTTTTAAAACTTTACCTTAGTATTTCTGATTTCTTGTTTTTTGTTTTTTTTTTTTTTCTTTTAGGGCATGTGTATCGTGTGTTGTCAGTCTCAAAATCCAAATGCCTATTTGAATCAATTGCTGGGGACTGTTATTGAGCAGTATATTGGGCGATTTCTTCCAGCTTCACCATATGTTTCAGGTCTTGGACAACATCCTGTTTTGTTGGCACTGAGAAACTCGACCAGTGTTCCACCAATAGCATCACTAAAGAAATGCATTGTACAAGTCATCAGGTAATAAATGTTAAAAATAGATGATATGTACAAATTAATAATTTCTACTTAGGAGTAATAAGAGAATGCTTCAAAAATATTGGCAACTCTTCGAATACTGGTAGTTTGGGAACATTGTTCCTGAAAAACCTATCTGAGAATTTATTAAAATGACATTTGCTCATGGCAAAAGACAATGCTCTTTAAATTGCTTCTGTTTTCTCTATGTAGCTATTATTTTCTGTATATGTCCTAAAGATATATTTTTGGGGGGTTTTCATCAGATAAACAATAATTATATTATGTTCCATTCAAAATCCAGTAATTATATATGTGAAAAGATGAATGCTAATATGAAAAGGGAAGCAATATTAAGTTCCCTTTTGTCAGTCTGTTATGTGTCTTTGCAACCTTTTTAATATTAGGGAAATGAATCAATGAAACTCCTTAGCTTTTCCACTAGACTTCTATTCCTTTAACTGTAGTATTAGAAGGTTCAATAATAAAAATGATGTTTGTCTTTATAAAATATTTGAGTTTACTTTTTCAACTTTCTAAACTTGAAGATGCTACAGCAATATATATTACTCTTAGCTAGTGTTAGTTTTCTGTGTTTTTTAATGACCTGTTAATATCTATTACCTCTCAGTACAGAATTCTATGTGTAAAATCTCTCTCCTCTGACCTTTTTGTGCTACTAGTATCTTACTTGTGTTTACAGTCTTTATCCTCTTGTTCCCTCTTCTTTATCATCTTTGGCAAATGATTGTTTCCCTTTCTTTCTTTCACATTTCTCCTCCTTTGTCACAATACACCTGGGCTATTACCAGAATCTTCTAATCAGTCTAGCTTTCATCAATGCCGTGAAATTACTTTTCGTGCAGTACCACTCTATCATGACACTTCCTTGCCCCAACCTTCATTGGCTATTTCTTGCATGTAGAACAAATTCTGCATTCCTTAACTCTCCAGGATTTGTCACTTAACTTTTCCAAATGTGTTATGAATGGTGCCATATACAAACCCTAATGAGATTGATTTAGTTACTGCCCCTTGAAAAATACATTATACTTCCCTACATCACAGCTTTGTTCATACCATTTTCTTATTTAAAATGTCATCCCTCTGAGCTAAATCCCACCTATCCTTTATAAAAGCCACCCCTATTATGTCAGTGTACTATGATGTTTCCTTTTCTGAAATCCTATGCCCTGCACAACTCAATTTGAAGAATTATAATAGTTTTGCGTTACATGCATCTGAATTTTCAACATGATTATAGTAATCTACCAATGTTTGAGATGTTGCATAAGTAATTTTAGTGTAAGCTAAATGACATGTGCTCAAGTGAAGTTAAGCTGCATTGTTTAGGATCCTGGCTGCATTTGTTGGCTTTCCTCTTCACCTGGTATGTAGTGAAAACATTTTTTCTCATGATTTCTGGTTGAAGACCCCAAAATATAACAGTTTGTGTTTTGTTAAGGATACAGAGAGTACCTCCTATCACTTTTTCCACGCTCTGCTTTTGTACTTCCCATCCCCCAGGCCCTTCTGAGTTAGGGCTTCTTCCTTTGAATTCATGAAAATTCTGTACTTTACTTTGTCAGAGCATCTGCTACTCTGTGTTGTAACTGTTTTGATTTCTTTTTGTGTATAACTTTACTTTTCTTTCAGAAACCATATCTTACTTAACTTTGTATAACTGTTCTTATACTTACATCTGGCACACCATAAGCGGCCAGTAAATGTTCTTAGTAATAGGAATCCAACAATAAACAAAGCAAACAGAAATCTCTGCCCTCAAAGAGTGAATGAGACTTCTAATATGTAATATTGGCTAAAGCTACTATAGGGAATAGAAATGATTACTATCACACAATTCCTGACCTTAAGGAGTTTATAATCCTTAGTGATTTCTATGCCTAATTATCATGTTGCTATTACTTTGTATATAGACGTCTAATTTATTTAACTGTATATAACAAATCTGTATGTTATCTACACTTTTAGAAACTGAGCAACTCCTACTTCCATTTACTCACTTAGTAAATGTATACTGAACCCCTCTTGAACCAGGTCCTGTTCTAAGAGGTGGAGATACAAAGATGAGTCAGATAAGTTGTTACTACCTTTAAAATCTTTCTTGAATTTGAGAGCTAGAATTTGTCTTATACTGACAGAATATATTAAATCCTGTATTAATTCTCTGATTCTTTTACTTACTGGAGAAAAGAAAGAGGTAAAGCTGGAATGGGAAGTTAATTCTTAGGACAGCCCTCTTCTTCATTTGGGAAAATAAGACTTCTCCCTAATCTTTCAGTAAATAAATCTGAGGAGAGATTTCTTTATGCAAATTTGACATTAGAGAAAAGTGTGACAGCATTGAAGAGCTGATAGATGAGATCAGATTTATATTAGAAAGGAGAAAACATTAACAATTAAATTTTCATTGTTTGTTTAAAAACCAAGTTGCTCTAAATTTAGTTTCTGTCTGGATTATGTTTGGGGCCTTACAGCATGCCAAAAAAAAAATGTTTCTGAAATCTTATGTTTGAAGATAGCTTGATAAAATGTACATACTTTTAAAAAATTGCACTTTAGTGGAGGAGAAGGATCATGAATATTTTGCCAATATCCTTCAAGTATATAACATTTGATTCTGCTCTGTGAAAGACTTAGACAGAAGTAAAAACTGAATTTCACTTCTTTTCAGGAAATCTTATCTTGAGTTTAAAGGGCCCTCACCTCCTCCTCGCTTAGCATCCGTTCTGGCCTTCATCCTCCAACTCTTCAAAGAAACTAACATAGATATTTGTGAAGTTGAACTACTCCTCCCTGGCATCTTAAAATGTTTGGTGTTGGTCAATGAACCCCAAGGTTAGTTTGTTTTTAAGCTTTCATTTCTGTCATCACCTTATGTTTGCAAGTCAAGAAACTGTTTCCTATCAGCTGAATTGATAATAACAAAAGATATGTGATCATTTTAAATTTATTGGCATAGATTATAGTTAAAGAATGAACTGTGGTTTAAATGGTTAAAAATGGACATGTTTGAGTATATTTTAATGTTTTTTTTTTTGTTTCTCCTGCAAGGAATAGTATTAAAAAAAAGATCTTTTAAAAACAGATTATTTAAAAGTCAGAGTTAGAGAGGGAAAGAGACAAAGAAAGAGACATCCAGCTGCTGATTCACTCCCTAGATGTCCTCAATGGCCAGGGCTGGGCTAGGCCAAAGCCAGGAACTTATTCCAAGTCTCCTGTTTGGGCAGCAAGGGTCCAAGTTCTTGGGCCATCTTCCACTGCTTTTCCAGGCCCTTAGCGGGGATCTGGATTGGTAGTGGAGCAGCTAGGACACAAACCAGCTCCCACACAAAATGCAGGTGTTGCAGGCAGCAGATTTACCAGCTGTGCTGTAACACCGGCCCCAAGGGCCATTCTCAAAGAATGGTTGTTAAATCTGATTCCAGCATTAAATGCAACTTGTTTGTAAGAGGTCAGCATAACTTGTGTTCTGCTAGCTGGTTTAGGAGCTAACCTGTAAGGATCTTTTGATTCTACTGTTCTTGTTTTCAGTCGTGTCAGCCTTATTTCCATCCTCATTTCCAGTAATTGCTTTAAAATATTATTTAATCCCTAATGTAAGTAACATGCTTTAATAAACTTATTGGTGGCACCAGCACTGTGGCGTAGCAGGTAAAGTTGCGTCTGCAGTGCCTACATCCCATATGGGCGCTGGTTCAAGTCCTGGCTGCTCCACTTCCAATCCAGCTCTCTTCTGTGCCCTGGGAAGGCAGTAGAAGATGGCCCAAATCCTTGGGTGCAGCCTGGGGCCCCTGCACCCGTGTGGGAGACCCAGAAGAAACTCCAGACTCCTGGCTTCAGATTGGCTCAGCTTCGGCTGTTGTGGCCATCTGGAGAGTGAACCAGTGGATGGAAGACCCTCTCTTCCCTTCTCTCCTTCTCTCTCTGTGTAACTCTGACTTTCAAGTAAATAAATAAATCTTTAAAAAATACATAAAATAAGCTTATTGGTAATATGCAGAATAGTACCCATAATTCTCTCCAAAAGGAGTTTCTAATGTAAGTAGGAGGGGGTGTGTGTGGTTATCATTTTAAGGTGATTGTTGAAGGAAGGCTTCTCCCGTGTTTCCACCTGTGTACTTTCACATGCTGAGATAAGTGAGTACAGTGCATACCCTGAAGAATTTAGGGCAGTGCCCAAAGTGGAAGCAGAAACTTCAAAAAACTCTTTGAAATGTCCTGTTTCATCTTAAAAACATGCATATTTTTATTTATCCATCTTTATATCAGATTTAAAATGTTCTTCTCTGTTCCTAACCCTAGTTTTCTGAAAATTACTTGCTAAATTTTGGCTTACAACTATTACATTTGAAATTGGCATCCCCTTCACTGGAGAATATCCAAAGGTAGACTCCAGATTCTTCTCCAGTAATTTTGCCCTCATTGAAAACTTACGCCTACTTTGAATTTCAGTGAAGGCCAGTTGTATTTTATGATACAAAATTTGTTGAGAAAGAGCAAGTAGAACAGTAGTCACCCCTTATCCCTGGTTTCATTTTCCACAGTTTCAGCTACCCAGCTAGTCAGCTGTGGTCCAAAGGTACTAAATGAAAATTTCAGAAATAAACAAGTAATAAATTTTAAATGACATGTCATTCTGAGTAGTGGAATGAAATCTTGTGCTGTCTCAGTCTTTCCCACTTGAGATGTAAATAATCCCTTTTTTCTTTTTTAAAATGTATTTGTTCATTTTTAATGTGAATGTAACATAGTGATCTTCCATCTGCTGGTTCATTCCCTGAAGGCCCACAACATCCGGGGTTGGCCAGGCCAACCCTGTTGCCTGATGAAGTTATGTTCCAGGGGAGTGTGTCATAGAGATAAAAGCTCATGATCTTCTGCTCAGCCTCGACTCATGGGACAGAAGCTCAACATCTAGTGTAGTTACCACTGTGAATGCTGGGACGGCAGTCTCCCTAAGTGGAGTATTTTTAAGAGAAACAAGCCAAGAGGATCTGGGATTGCTGCCCCTCTTCCCACAAATGGCTGTGCCACAAAGAAATTTGTGGGCACCGTTGCCCTGACCACCATCACCAAAGCTGCACCTCTAAGATTTTGCCTAGATGGGGCCAAGGAAGGAAGCACACCATAGAATAGAGATCTCTGAATTTCTCCCTTCATTTGTAATGGAATGTGGAAAAGTTCAAGCCTAAGAGTGCTCTCAAAAACAGTGGGAATGATGGTGAGAGGCAATAGGTGGGTTGGTAGATTCTTTGGAGATACAGGTTAATCTGTTAGGCCAGTTCAGTTGTATGATAGACTCAGTAAATGGGACAGCTGGAAAGGATCCTTGAATCAGAATAAATCCAAAACACTGACTGCAGAAATTCCTGTCAAAAGAACTTGAATTTGATTGGATTAGTCTGTAGAGCAGTTAGCCAGAAATTATTTCATGGACCTTAACCTGGGTATGGGTAGGGAAAGGGGACAGTGAGAGAGCCCTGCCAAAGTAATTGTCTTCAAGGAGACTAAACATACACTTGAAGAGCAACATCAGAAGCTTCATAGAGAGGATGTTTGATTTTTGCAGTGAAATGCAAGACAGAGAAACAGAAATAAGAGCCATACACTGAAGACAACAAACAGGCAACAGAAACTGTCAGTGAAAACAATCAGATATTGGGCTTAATAGATAAACTTCAAAGTAGCCATTATAAATAAATTCAAAGAACTAGAAGAAAGCATGATAAATGAAGTAAATGAAGGGAAGAGGATGGTGTCATTTCAAATAGAGAGTATCAACAAAGAGACAGAAATTATCAGGGCAGGCATTTGACCTAACAGTAATGACACTCATATCCCATATCGGAGTGCCTTCCTCAGGCTTCTAACTCCAGCTTTCTGCTAATGCAGACCCTGGTAGCAGCAGTGATGGCACAAGTAATTAGCTTTGTACCATTCCCCTGGGAGACTTGTATTGAGTTCCTGGCTGCTGGCTTAGCCTCAGATATCACTCGCATTTTTGGAGATGAATTAACAGATGGGAGCAAGCAAATAGAGACAGAGATCATTTTAAACAAGGATCAAATTGAAATCCTGAGCTGAACCAAAAAATTCAGTTGAGGGGCTCCTAGTGGTTTGAAACTGGCAGAAGAAAGATTTAGTAAACATCAAGGAAAATCAGTATAAATAATATAATCCAAACAGTGGGAAAAAATTAAGAGAATGAACAGAGTTATTGAGAGATGTGTGCCACCATTAAGTACACTATCCTTCGTGTTGTAGGTGGACCAGGAGAACAAGAAACAGGAGCAGAAAAATTATTTGAAACTATAATGACTAAAAATTTCTCCAAAAGACAACTATACTTTTAGGAAAGTTCAGCTAACTCTAAGTAAAGTCAATGCTGAGCTTTCATTAACAGATATCTGATAGTAAAAATGCTCAAAGTTAAGACAGGAATACGTTTTGAAAACAGAAAGAAAAAATAAAAGTAATCTTACTTACAAGGGATCCCAATAAGATTAACAGCTACTTCCTAGTGGAAACAAGGGATGCCCTAGACTGAGATAATATTTAGCGTGATCCAGAAAAGGCAAAACTTGTCAACCAAGAGTCCTATATTTAGCAAAGCTTGTAACTAAACTATTTAAGAATTCCTGGGGCCTGCGCTGTGGCAGAGCAGGTAAAGCAGCTGCCTGTTGCACTGGCATCCCATATGGGTGCTGGCTCATGTCCTGGCAACTATACTTCCTATCTAGTTCCTTGCTAATGTGCCTGGGAAAGCAGTAGGAGGGGCACCCATTTGGGAGACCCGGAAGCTCCTGGCTCATGGCTTCAGTTGTGCCCAGCTCCAGCCACTGGGGCCATTTGGGAAGTGAACCAGCAAATGGAAGACCTCTCTGTCTGTAACTCTGCCACTCAAATAAAAATAAATAAATCTTTAAAAAAAGAAAAGAAATATTTTAAAAAGAAAAGAAGTCTTAAACTCAAAAGACAAATAACTGAAATAAAAATTGGACAGTAGATCTGAACAGATGTTTCTCCAAAGAAGATAAACTAATGGCCAATAAACATGTGAAAGGATTCTAGACACCTTTGGTTATCAGGGAAACACATATCAAAACTACAGGATACAACTTTATTCCACTGGATGAGGCCATAAAATAGGCTGTCTATAATGAAAAAATCACATAAAGAAAAGGATTAGGAAAGATGTAGAGAAATCAGAACTTTAATTACTGCTATTGGGGATGATAAATAGTGTGATCACTTTGGAAAACAATCTGGTAATTCCTCAACTTGTTAAAATAAGAATTACCATATTTTTTATATATATATATTACATATATAAATATAAAACACAGAAACTTACACATTAATGTTGATAATACTAGTGCTCATTATAGCCAAAATGTAGAATGTCCATCAAATCAATGATGGATTAAAATTTTTCCATATATTTATAAAATGGAATATTATTTTGTGATAACAAAAAATGAAGTTGTACTGTTACATGCTATGCATAGATGAACCTTAAAATATTATGCTAAGTAAAAGAAGCCAGTCTCAGAAAAGCCTGTTAATGTGATTCCATTTATATGGATTTCCAGAACAGGCAAATCCATAGCAATAGAAAATAGTGGGTTGCCAGAGACTATGGGTGGTAGAAGATAAGGAATGGCTAATAAAAAAATAGATAGATGGGTTTTGGGGGAATAGGTGGTAAAAATATCCTGAAATTAGAGTGATGATGACCTTACAACTCTTTTTATACTAATAACCACTGAATTACTCACTTTAAAATATTAGTTTTATGATATATGAATTATATCTAAGTAAAACTGTTATTTAAAAAAAAAGTTTGGTGTTACTACTTTATGAAGGCTATTTATGTTCTATTACTTTTTCCACAGAAGAACTTTTGTTTGTCTTTCAAGAAGGCATCTTTTAAGAAGAGCCAATTATACTGGCTCTAGGATTATATCTGAGAAGTAAAAAATATTTGTCCAGTAAAGACAGGTGTGCTACATGTTCCTTATCCACTAGCCTCATACCATGAAAAACATTATATACTACTTAATATTTGCGTTTATCATATGTTTTGTTTTTCTACTATAATAGATTGCATTTCCTGAAAATTTTAATTTGTAAAGGCATTCTTTTGTCAATTGAAACAGTGTTTGCAGCATTAGATTGGCATACTGTTTCTAAGAAAAAGATAGACCTTCACATATTTTTTTTGACTTTTAAGATAAAAAATAGACTTTGAACCTTCAGGTGTATTAGAATAAAACAAAAGCTCATAATTATTTCATTTTGAAAAAAGAACAAAACAGCATGAACATACTTCAAGAAGAGAACATATTTTCCTAAATCAAGAGTGTTAAAAATGAGAATCCAGATGGTCAATTCAGACACAGTGTGTAATGTTATAATTTTTCCTCCTAGTTAAAAGGCTGGCCACAGAGAACCTGCAATGCATAGTAAAAGCCTGCCAAGTGGGGTCAGAAGGAGAACCTGCTGCCCAGCTGACTTCTGTGTTTAGGTAACTGGAAAATATGCCAACTGGCAAGGAGACTATTGCCAACCATTTGACAGCCAACATGTTTTTTAAGTAACTAATTATCCAAAACATAATGTGTTACTACTTGTTTATAGCATTTCAATAATTGTATATTTGGTAGTAGTTTTGTTACATTGTGTTACTTTATTGAAGAATAAAAGTGCCAGGGAAGAAGCTAAATTAGCTGACTTAAAATTACTTCTGAATTTAGTAAAGAAGAATCTCGCATGTATTTGAGAGGAGAAAGTGGGAAATGTGAGTCATGATGACAGGTGTACAAACCTTCAGAGCTTGCTTAGCATGTTACCCAGGGTCCAGTGTGCAAGTAATATCCCTGATTTCCTGACTGACTTTGGCTACAAACCTTCAGGAAGTTTCATTATGTTTAATTTGTGAAGTATGAACTTTTTTAGGAATAGACTAGTTGTGCATAAGAATAACAATGCAACTTGGGGAGTGCTTTTCTTTTTCTTTTCTCTCCCCTCCCTCTGTTGCCTTGCCCCCTTCAGAGTCTGTGCTTTCTGTTAGGACATTTTTTTCTCAGGGTTTCTACGGTTTACCTTTATGATTAGTATCTCTGCCTTACCATTGCCATAATAAATTATTCGAGTCCAGTTCCTTCATCATGTGCTGGATTTTGATTGCTCAGTTTTTTCTCATCACATAATTGCCATTTGCCAAGTGTTTAGTTTATTTAGATTGTGATCACTTGATGGTAATGAATTTGTGAAAATTGTAAAACCTTAGTAAGGCAAAAAAGGATTGTTTGTTATCTACAATCTATTAAGTTTTTATTTTTTTGATTGAGAAGTGGAAATTTTAGGATTAAAATGTATTTTATTTCTAAAGGCTTTCTATGGATCTTTAGTTAAAGAACATAAACATATGTTATGAAGAACTGTTTCATTAAAATATTATATTTATCTGAAGAGGTGAAGGACTAAGAAGTAGAAAATTTGACTCCCCCTCCTCCCCTTAGTGTCTTCCACATTTTTTCACCTGAAACTTCAATGTGGGAAACATAGAAATAAAACATCCCTGGGACTAGCTATTTTTCCTCCATATTCTCCCTCTGAGTATTCCAACTCTTCCCTCTTCTCCAGCCCTCACCCCCAAAGCCATCACTCTGGTCTTGGTTCACACTGAAATAGGCATTTCTAGTCTCTGTTTTAAAGTGTTGTGTCCAGCTTCTTAAGGTACTCTTAGATGAAATCATCTTTCTGTGTTCAGGTTATAGCTGATAGCAATGTAGATAGCAGCCCAAAGAGTTGCCCCAGAAATAATCATAATCACCTGTTATACTTTCAGGCAGTTTATCCAGGATTATGGTATGAGATATGATTATCAAGTTTACAACATTTTAGAAAAAGTAGCAACACTGAACCAGCAGGTTGTCATCCACTTGATTTCTACCCTCACTCAATCTCTGAAGGATTCTGAGCGGAAATGGGGCCTCGGCAGAAATATTACACAAAGGTTTGTGTCTTTCTAAAATCTGTATTTCTTTCTATAGAAATGGCTTAAATGTTTCTGTATGTATTATCGGGTTTCTATTTTTTTTAACTTTTATTTAATAAATATAAATTTCCAAAGTACAACTTTTGGATTATAAAGCAGCACAGCTTTATGAACAGACTTGACAGAATGGATACATCCATTCACATGTTGTTCTTTCGAGCTGACCGCTTTAGAAAGCTGCATAATTCAGCAGTGTTCCTGTGGCTCAAAAGAAACTTGGTGGTCCTCCTCTAGGAGTTGACTTCAGAGCATCAGATGTCTTGTTTTTGTTTAATCTATGGTAGCAAATAATAACCACTTGAGGGATGCTTGATTTGTCAAGTCAACTTTATCATCCATATCCAGTGAATGAGTGACTCAAGTAGATAATATGGGTTTTGGTCAAAAATAGATAATAAGGTTCTTTTTCTTAAAGGTTTATAACGCAAATACTGCTGGATTATTTATAGAGTGGTACAACATTGTGGAAAGAAACCCATAGTTTCTTTTTTATTTTTTTAAGATTTAATTATTTATTTGAAGGCAGAGTTACAGAAAGGCAGACGCAGAGAGAGAAAAGTCTTCCATCTGCTGGTTCACTCCCCAGATGGCTGCAATGACCGAGCTGAGCCAATCCGAAGCCAGAAGACAGGAGCTTCTTCTGGGACCCCCACACGGGTGCGGGGCCACAGGACTTGGGCCATCTTCTACTGCTTTCCCAGGCTACAGCGGAGAGCTGGATCGGAAGTGGAGCAGGCAGCAGCTTTACCTGCTACTCCACAGTGTTGGCCCCCCATAGTTTCTTTAAAAAAAAACTGAGAGGAATCATTACTCATACTGAATTTATATGTCTAAAATTTGTTAAAGGATCAAAGTACTTCAGTCATCTTGTATGTGTGTGTATCTACTAAGTATTCCACTTTTAGTTGAAAATTTTTGACTGTACAATGTCATTTTTGAGATATTACTTAATAAAAACATGAATAAATTGATTATAGCATTAGCTAACTAAGGAAACCTATCTTTCCAAAACAGCAAATGAAAACCAAAAAGTGGGAAAACCAGAGAAACCTACCCTGTTACACCTTTTCCATACCAGGGTGGAACATTTCTTTTCTTCTCTTAATCAGTAATTTGGTTAGCCTCTTACTGTTTCTGGAGAGAGGATTAGAGCACGTCAAGTCATAGTTTTGAGGAAATGGTGTTTACTATTGTGTCACAAAACAAGCTCATCCAAACACCTCTCTACCATCTGGGCTCTCTAAGCAGTCTTCAAGTGTGAACTGAAAAACTGGAGAGCTTTATGTGAACCTCTCTAATACAGAGTATTTTGGGGGCAGATGTCCTGTTAACCTACCATGTGGTGTGGCCAGGCATGCCATGAGAGGGTTGGTTTTAGAGTCTGATTATCACAAGTGTTTAATGAAAGAACTGCCAGGTACAACAAATCATCTAAAACACATCCCAAATACAGGGAAGTAATAGAGAATCTAACTGGATAAAACATTTTATTTTCAAACTTTGTTACCTCTAAAAAATAAAGACAGTGGAGTATGTTCTAAAATTGTTACCATTATTCAGGCTTGTTTTATGGTTATAGAATTTGTATTTTAATACTTTCAAACCTTCCCATTGTAGTCATACCATCATTATCCCTAAGCAGTATTCCATAAAAATATTTCATTAACTTTGAACATTATATTATTTGATTTTTAATGAACTTTTACATGCCATTTTAACCCACATTTTATATGTAAAAGTTATACTAACAAACAGTAAGTAAATTCTAACATCTAAATTTAACTTCAATATATATATTTAAAGTATATTTTTAAAAATTTTATCTAGAGGGGCCGGCACTGTGGCGCAGTGGATTAAAGCCCTGGCCTTGAGCACCAGCATCCCATGCGGGTGCCGGTTCTAGTCCCAGCTGCTCCTCTTCCAATCCAGCTCTCTGCCATAGCCTAGGAAAGCAGTCGAAGATAGCCCAAGTCCTTGGGCCCCTGCACCTACATGGGAGACCTGGAAAAAGCTCCTGGCTCTAGATGGGTGCAGCTCCAGCCATTGTGACCATCTAGGGAGTGAATCAGCAAATGGAAGACTTCTCTGTCTCTCTCTGCCTCTCCATCTCTCTCAGTGTAACTCTGACTTTCAAGTAAATAAATAAATATTTTTAAAAAATTATCTAGAAAGATTGATATATATACACAGATAGACTTAACTTGTAAATATATAAATGGAAAAGTAATTAAATATACTTGTTTTCTTTTTTCCTAAACAGGGAAGCCTATAGCAAACTCTTGTCTTACCTGGGACAGATGGGACAAGATGAGATGCAGAGACTGGAAAATGATAATACCTAATATATTTTGTGGTTTGTCCTCTCTATTGATTATCAGTATCTAAAGCCACTTTGCACCACTCTAACTCCTATTTTTAATTAATTGTATAATGTTCTGTTAAAAATAATGTCTGAGATTTTTTTTCCTTACATACCTGTAAATATAAAGTGTACAAATAAGAAAATAAAGGATAATTAGTAAGTATGTAATAGGATCCTTTGAATCTTGCAATGCTGCTTCTGTTTTGAAGAGATTTTAAACTAAAGGAACTTTGTAATTGGGAGTGTTTTCTATGTGATTATTAAACAGATTTGTACAGGTTCATCCCTGGACTTTTTACTGTAATGTAACTTCCTGATTTGTGACTGACCATATTTTGTTTTGTTTTGTTTTACAAGTTATGTTTTAATCTGATACTTTTTCAAATTACCTGGCTATCCTAATCTGGTTTGTTTTTTAAACTTATACCAACAGTCTCTATGATTAGGTTCCAAGAGTTGTCAGATTTTTTTCTCTAGTCATCCTTCCTTTCAGAGTTGTTAAAAGACATATCCAGAAGAAGAAATACAGGTCTTTTAAGAAAAGAGAATAAATAACAATATTCTTGGAAATTCTCAAGATTACTAATAACAGACCTGAGGAGTGAGCTGTTCCATCTCCTTGCTTTTCCATCAGAATTTCTTAACAACTGAGCATCTTATAACCTTTACAGGAACTGGTTTAGCTTTCTTCAGTAGATACTGTTTCTCGGCTGTTTAACTCGGTCTCATCCAAGTTGTTTAGTTAATGGACTGGGCCCTGTCCTGGAGTCCTTTTTGTGGTGACCATTATTTGGCAGAAAGAGCTCTAGGCCTAGTGTTGGAATTCACCTGAGTCTCAAACCCAGCCCTGCTTTGTGACCATGAACAAGTTACATAACTATTCTAAACCCAATTTCTCTGGAAGAAAGGCGAGCAATGTTATGATGAGAATCACAAGGATAATTAGGTGAAATATTTGGTGGCCCATATTCTGTTTAGAGGTATATAGACATGATGATCATTCATCCGCAATATACAGAATACCTCTCAGTTTTGTTCTTCTTTGCCTACTGCTGTGTCCTACTAGTCGACTTATCCCACTGTTTTTTCAGTGCTCCTTTGGGTGTCATGTTTACTAATTTTAAAACAATTTCTTAGCTTCTTGGAATTAGAACCTTCATCATGGTTCTTCAAAAAAGTTTTCAATCCTTTTGTGCCTCAAGAAGTTATCTTTAAAGATGAAATACATTGTAATCAGCATTCTGTATTTACTAGCTCTCTCATAATTGTAATTTATGAAATACAAAAGATTGTTATTTTTTATGACTTACAAATAGTCTATCTCCCCCACCCTGCCCAAATCAACTACCTTTACTCATTCTTTCAACAAATGGGATAAAAGCTTCCTTAAAGTTGCTTTATAGACTTCATAGCAATGAGTTTCTATTCATTATGATAGTGATTTAAAGCCAATAATATATTGCTTTGCACATTTCAGCAGTTAAAGGAATGGTATGTCTTTAAGATGATTCCTTTAAAGAGGATGTGTGTGTGTGTGTGTGTGTGTGTGAGAGAGAGAGAGAGAGACAGAAAAAGAATGTGTGTCTGTACTATTTTCCAGGGGAGATGGACAAGGATATCTTGGAGAATCTTACCTAGAGTATGAAAATTTCACGGGACATGAAAACCTGCTACTGAATCATACTAAAAATCACTGGCGCTTATACCTAAGAATCAGCAACAACAAAAAGTCTGTAACTGTATATTTATGTTTGTATTTATATACATGTAAAATTGTAAAGAAACTTTCTTAATAAAGGACAGAAATGTATGGTTCAATTCCTTTTCTTGAAAATCTTCAGTGGCACATCACTTATTACTTCAGTCTGGTGGTCTTCTTCCTCCCCAGACTTGAGTACCTTATACCTGCTTCTTTAATGTCTATTTTCCCTTAAATACCTTCTCATTGCTGAGACAGTTTTATTACACCATTGCCGTTAAAGCCATTTTCTCCTGGTCAGATCTGCAAGCATGTTCTCATTTGTTGAGCCTCTCGCCCAACTTCTCATCCAATACTTCCTCTTCCTATATACGCTGTATCTTGAGAGTCTTCTTTCCTCTTCCCAAATAGGACTTTTCATCTGCTATGTTTCAACATTTTTTTCCCAGTGGTGAGCAGATAATACTAGCTCAAATCTATTTCTGGGGCCAGCGCTGTGGTGCAGCAGGTTAAAACCCTGGCCTGAAGTGGCAGCATCCCATATGGGCGCCAGTTCTAGTCCCGGCTGCTCCACTTCCGATCTAGCTCTCTGCTATGGCTTTGGATAGCAGAAGATGGCCCAAGTCCTTGGGCCCCTGCACCCACATGGGAGACCTGGAAGAAGCTCCTGACTCCTGGCTTTGGATTGGCGCAGCTCCAGCCTTTGAGGCCATCTGGGGAGTGAACCAGTGGATGGAAGATCTCTCTCTCTGTGTCTCTACCCCTCTCTTTCAAATAAATAAAATCTTTAAAAAAAGAAAATCTATTTCTAAAGCTAATTGCGCTCTGAGCCTGTCCTATTGGAACCTCCCAAAATCTCAAGGAAGAAGTCAAACCACACATGACACCTATTCCAAGCACCTACTTTCATTTTCCCACATCACCTTTAACTTTAGGAACCAAATTCTTCATTCTTCCCCACATTCAGGTGATCGCCCGTACAGGCTCTTAGGCTTTTTGTTTGTTTGTTTCTTGGTTTGTTTTTCATTTTGCCTGCCCTCACATCCAAGCTGTTTTTTTCTGTTGGTTATTGCAAATGTATTTCCTAATGTCTGGTCTCCTTTTCTATAGTTTACCTTACAGTTCTGAAATAGGTGTGGTAAAATGCACTTTATTCTTGTTACTTCTCTGTTGTTAGCTCCAGTAACTTCCCATAGTTTGTAAGTTGATATTTATTTAAACCCTTTCAATACATACCTCCTGCTGTGTGTCTATACCTTTTTTCAGTCTCACATCTTTACAAACAAGAGACTTTCTTAGCAGCTTTCTCTGAAAGCCCTGTTCATTCTCCACTCTGCCTCATTCATTTTGCCAATCTGGAATACCACCCTCTATGGATATTTGAGACACCTAAATAGAAAATTAAAATGTACACTGTAAGTACATGCTACATATTCCTTTCAAATAATATCTATAAAACATCAAATAAAGTATAAAAATGATTGAAGAGCAACAAAGTGATGGAAGGACTTTATTAGACATTCAGATTTGGTTATAAGTTTCAATTTAACATTTAATTTGAAAGTGTCCATACTGTAGGGAAAAAAAGGATTGTCTCTGCAAAAATCATTCAGTACTGAATTCATTTGCATTAGGAAAATTTCATACTTTAAAACTCATATCTTTCCCTATCCCGTGTATGTTTTCTTCTGTTAGACATATTAGACTTCATCTGTCTCAGTATCTATTTAAGAAAATGATTGTGAACCTTAGACTATTTGTTGGTTTTCATTACTCATCATCATCTGCCATGCTGAGTCACACATTTTAAAAGATACTTGATCTTAAACAATTGCATGGGCCCATTTCTATCCTTGTCCTTTCACAAGACATGTTATATAAAACTTGGAGAAGCTATGCAGCTGGGGAGAGTCTTTAGGAAATCCGCTTTCCCTAAGTCCTGCATTATCAGCATTCATATTTCAAAGATAAAATATATAGAATCCTCACCAAAAGTTTTATAAACCATTGCTTTTTTCCAAAAATTGATTTCATGCTTACCCATCTCAGGGTTAGAAATATTGCCTTGTCAGGCAAGAGTATATTATGCCAATATAAATAACGTGCTTTATTTGATTAAAACAGTTGGTTTGGGAGGCTAGCAACATAGCATATTCTTTCATATATTTAATGGGACATGAAGTTTGTACTCTGACTCTTGTGCTAATCTAAGTAGTAAGGTAGCCAAAGTCAATACCAGTGACTGGAATTTCTACTTTCATGTTGTGCTGATAGTTATCCAATTTATTGTATTTGTGATCTGTGCTTTTAGAAAAAATCTGGGGGCCAGCGCTGTGGTGTAGCGGGTAAAGCTGCCGCCTGCAATGCTGGCATCCTATCTGGGTGCTGGTTCGAGTCCCTGGCTGCTCCACTTCCGATCTAGCTCTCTGCTACGGTCTGGGAAAGCAGAAGAAGATGGCCCAAGTCCTTGGGCCCCTGCACCCAAGTGAGAGACCTGGTTTCTGGCTTCGAATTGGTGCAGCTCTGGCAGTTGCAGCCTTCTGGGGAATGAACCAGCGGATTCTCTCTTCTGCCTCCCCTCTCTGTAACTCTTTCAAATTAATTAATAAATCTTTTTAAAAAAATCGAATATTCTCACTTTATATGCATGTTTGTAAGTTATTTGTACATATACTAAAGATTAAAGATGTATATGTAACAAGAATGTATAAATTCAGCTTACATTGTGCCCATGATTACTAAGCTTCCCTTTTATAACAGATTTACTACTTGAAAAACAAAAATAAGGCATGTTACCGGGAGGAATAATTTCTATCTTATTCCTGTTGCCTTTATATTTGCAGTAAAACAGTTCCATTTTAGGTTTTCTGCTATTGCAGTTGCTGAAGGGTAATAGTTAAGGTATGAGGAAAATGTGAAGAAAATGTGAAAATTATCCTAGTCTTAACCTAACTGGCATTTTGTTATTAACTATAAAAATAAACATTTTTAAATATTTTATTACATTTGAAACACTAAGATACTGACAGAGTTCTCCCATCTATTAGGGCACTCCCCAAATGCCCAAACAGCTGGGCTGGGGAGGCTGAAGTCAGGAGCCAGGAACTAAATCCAGGACACCCGTGTGGGTAACAGGGACCTAACTATTTCAACCATCACCTGCCTCCCATACAAATTTTTTTTGTTTTTGTTTTTTTTTTGTTTGTTTTTGACAGACAGAGTGGACAGTGAGTGAGAGAGAGAGAGAGAAAGGTCTTCCTTTGCCATTGGTTCACCCTCCAATGGCCACCACGGCCGGCGCACTGCGGCCTGCGCACCGCGCTGATCCGAACACAGGAGCCAGGTGCTTCCTCCTGGTCTCCCATGGGGTGCAGGACCCAAGCACTTGGGCCATCCTCCACTGCACTCCCAGGCCACAGCAGAGAGCTGGCCTGGAAGAGGGGCAACTAGGACAGAATCCAGCGCCCTGACTGGGACTAGAACCTGGTGTGCCAGCGCTGCAAGGCGGAGGATTAGCCTAGTGAGCCGTGGCGCCGGCCTGCCTCCCATACAAATTTAAATATGGCCTTTACTTTGGAAGAATGAGAATGGATGATAAATCATTGTAGAACAGGGCAGGCTACCTACTTCCTGTACCACAGCACATGCGTTGCGTCCCAGCTATTCCCCTTCTGATCCAACCTCCTGTTAATGTGCATCCTGGGAGGCAGCAGTTGATGGCTCCAGTACTTGGATCCCTGCCAACCACAGGAGAGATCTGGACTGCCAGATCTAGGGCTCCTGGCTTTGGCCTGGCCCTGCCCTGGCTGTTGCAGGCATTTGGGGAGTCAGTAAATGAACGATCACTGTTTGTCCCTCTGCCTTTCAAGTGAAATGAAAGTAAGTAAATGTTTAAATTTACTACAGGTTCAGAGCCAGCACTGCGGCACAGCTGGTTAAGCCACTGTCTGCAGCACCATCAGGCAATATGGGTGCCGGTTCTGGTCCTGGCTGCTCCACTTCTAATGAAGCTCCCTGCTAATATGCCTGGGAAAGCAGCAGCAGATGGCTCATCCCCGCACCCACATGAGAGACCTGGATGAAGCTCCTGGCTCCTGGCTTTGGCCTGGCCCAGCCCTGGCCATTGCATCCATTTGGGGAGTGAACCAGCAGATGGAAGATCTCTGTCCCTCCCTCTCCCTAATTTTTTCAAATAAATAATCTTTTTAAACAGATTTATGACAGGATTATTCACTTAAATAGAAAATGTATATCTGAGTAGTTTCAACAGAAGTTGGCTTATGTGACCAAACATAATTTAATAGGATTTTTGTTTCTTACAATTTTGAAGAAAAGGATCTAATTGTAAGTGATCTGGGTTTTTTCTTTTCTCTGAAAAGATGCACTTTTGATGCTACTCTTTGGCTGTAGTATACAGAATGTGTCTGAGTTCTATCCAGAGCTTTTTAAAATCCTGAATTCAATTCTGTGATATTAGTAATACATGATAAAGATCACCAAAGAGGGGTTTTATAATACATTCTGATTTACGTGATTAGTTAGAAATTAACACAGAAATAATCAAGTGTAGTCTAAGGCTGCCTTTCCATTATCAAGTGAGGCAACCTTATTTTAGACTGTTTCCCTTTCATTAATTTAATGCAGTATCTCAGAATACAAATAGATTTTAGTGGTGTTAGAAGGTAAAACTGCTGGAAGAGATAATTCATGTGCCAAGCAGAAATTTTAGTAAACAAAATACTATTTGCTTTGCTCTTGTTGAAAAGATACTTGGAGGCCGGTGCTGTGGCATACCTAGTGGGTAAAGCTGCCGCCTACAGTGCTGGTATCCTAAATGGGCGCCAGTTTGAGTCCTGGCTGCTCCACTTCCAATCCAACTCTGCTATGGCCTGGGAAAGCAGTAGAAGATGGCCCAAGTTCTTGGGCCCCTGCACCCACATGGGAGGCCTGGAAGAAGCTCCTGGCTCCTGGCTTCGGATCATTGCAGCTCCGGCCTTTGAGGCCTTCTGAGGAGTGAACCAGTATATGGAAGACTTCTCTCTCTGCCTCTCCTTCTCTCTCTGCGTAACTCTTTCAAATAAATAAATCTTAAAAAAGAAAAAAAAAAAGGATACCGGAAATTCTGGAGTGGAATCCCAGAATCCCTTCACTTTTTTATGATGTATGTTCTCTTATTCATGTGTCTTTTTATTTATTTATTTTTTTTTTTTTTTGACAGGCAGAGTGGACAGTGAGAGAGACAGACAGAGAGAAAGGTCTCCTTTGCTGTTGGTTCACCCCCTAATGGCCGCTGCGGCTGGTGCACTGCGCTGATCTGAAGCCAGGAGCCAGGTGCTTCCTCCTGGTCTCCCATGGGGTGCAGGGCCCAAGCACTTGGGCCATCCTTCACTGCACTCCCGGGCCACAGAAGAGAGCTGGACAGGAAGAGAAGTGACCGGGACAGAATCTGGTGCCCCAACCGGACTAGAACCTGGGGTGCCGGCACAGCAGGCGGAGGATTAGGCTAGTGCGCAGCGGTGCCGGCCCTTTTTTTTTTTTTTTTTTTAAGATTTATTTATTTGAAAGGCAGAGTTACAGACAGGCAGAGGCAGAGGCAAGGAGAGAAGTCTTCCATCTACTAGTTCACTTCCCAGATGGCCACAAGGGCCGGAGCTGCACCGATCCAAAGCCAGGAACCAGGAGCTTCTTCTGGGTCTATCATGTGGGTACAAGCACTTGGGCCATCTTCTATTGCTTTCCTAGGCCACAGCAAAGAGCACGATTGGAAGAGCAGCTGGGACTAGAACCAGTGCCCATATGGGATGCCGGCACTGCAGGCAGAGGCTTTACCTGCTAAGCTACAGCGCTGGCTCCTCTCCTAACTTTTAAAATTTAGTTTACATGGCTTATGCCTTTCTAAATATAACCTCTAAATATAAATTGTCGGCATCAGTTTTCACTGTTCAGGACTGTCCATAAACAATTTTTGTTTGCCTAAAATAAATTCATGTTCTTGATACAGTGGAAAACATCTGCTGGTTCACCCTCCAAATGCCTGCAGCAGCTGAGGCTGGGCCAGTCAAGCCAGGAGCCTGTAGTGTCAAGGACCCAAGTACTTGAACCATCATCTGTTTCCTTCCAACATGTGAATTAGCAGGGAGCTAGATCAGAACTGGAGTCAATGGACCTCAAACGAAACACTCCAGTATGGAATGCAGGCATCATAAGTGGCAACTTCATTGCTGCACCACATGGCTACCCGTTTTTTTAAATCACCTTTTTCCCTAATCCTCAGTCTCCCCTGTGTCCTTTAATCTGAATGACCTGAATCATATATATTTTAAAAATAATGCTTTAGGCTTCCTACAATGATGTATATATAAAGCTTGTGAATTATTTATGGTAAAGATTTTTTTCATCCTTTTTTTTTTTTTACTAAAAATGGCTACATGTATGAAATAAGTTTCCTGTAAGAGGAGGATTGCTGAATGATTAAACTGCCAAAGTAAAGCCTTAATAAAGATGATCTTAAGTCCTGACATGATTATGAAAACAGAAAACTCAAGACTTGTTGAATTCATGTTCAAATATGATTATTAACTTGTTTATTTTTTTGTTCTAGACAAAGCAAACCCAAAAACCTAGCCTAAAAAAGAAATCTTATGCATTATTAAAAGTGTTGGTAATAAAATATGTATTGGTCGTGGTGAAGAATCCCACAAGCACTCAAGATTGACATAACCTTTAACAAAGAGGAAAAACTTTTATTAGACCTGCCAATTCTAGGTTCAAACTTATGTCAAAGCACTTTAGGGTACCTTAATTAGTACAACTAAGGTTTTTATGCTGTAAAAGGTCATTTTTTTTTCATTAAATGATTTTAAATGAGACATTTAAGAGAGTTATTATTTGAGGAAAGGATTTGTGCAAGGTTAGATATCTTTGGTGTTGGTAAACTCCCTTTTTACTAATTAGTCTGTCTCTTTCAGCAGTTTTTTTCAGAATCATTTATCCCATAGCTTGCTGTCCAAGTTCTACCTGGTAATCTTTAAACTTCAAAAATAATCTGCTGGTTCATTTACAAAGTTGTTAAGACAGTAAAATACCTTGTGATTTGAGTAACCTTTTCTCTTAGGTGAAGAACTTAAAAGTCGTTATCTAATTTTCATGTGAATTAATATGGAAATCAATAATTTCTCTCCTTAAAAGGTGGGAAAGCTGAAGTACTGTAAAGTTAAGGTTCTGACCTGACCTTAGGTCAGAGTAACCCAAGTGTAAAATCTGGGTATTCCAACTGCTATTACATTGTATTTCTATTTTTCATATCACCTTGAATAAAATATGGCACTTAAAAATTTATGGTGTAATAATGTTGAGTCTCAACTGAGCAGGCTGCATAATGTTGAATTTTAAAAGACAAATTACAAGTCCACATTTAAATAGTGAACTACAAAAGTTTTCTTTTAAAGATCATGGATGCCATTGTGTAAAATAAATTGCCTAATAGCGTCATGTCCTGGACAGCACTGATTAGAAAAAGTCACAAAGAATGCTTTAAAGACCCATGAAACAACAATGGATTGTTAAGTTGGCACTAAGCTACATGACAATAAAAGTCATACATATTGTATGTTGACATGATGAGAAGGGTGACAAGAGTTCTCAATAACATATTTTAGAAAACTGTTCATTTTTTGCTAATATTTATCTGAACAGAAGACCTATGAAACAAGACAAGGAAGCATTGAGCACTGAGTCTTTCCATGCCCAGTATCTGAACGACAAGCCTTTGTTTTCCTCATGTTTTGTTCATGATGGTTATGAACTGAGCACTGGCTTTTCAGATGGTGCCAATTCTGTGATGAGGCACTTGAAGAGTCTGAAGGTTAGGGCATGTGAAATACGGAGCAGGAAGGAAGCAGGCTGCTATTCCATTGGAAGCAAAAGGGAGTGTAGGCCCATAGAATACTTCTTCTTTGCCTTCTCTACTCACGTCCAATACCTACAAGAGAAGACAAGCAACTTGTATGTCAAAGATAACTGTTCAAAATAAAGCTGCAGACACATTAAAGGAAGCCTGAATTTAAATTCACTGATGCCACCATCACCATACCTTAGGCTTTATTTCTTTTGCTAGTATGGTATGAGAAATACTAAGTTCCTATTAAGTGCTATATATGTATACACATGGGACTGTACAAAACATACATTTATAGTTCAGAACAATGATGAGAGTAGGCAGCATTATCCTCACCTAATAAAACCAACTTAGCCTGGTTAAACAATGTGCCCAAACTAGCTGATGTTAGTGTCATAATGTTGGCTCACAAGTGTAACTGTAAAATGAAAACAGGAACTTATAGCTTTGTTGTGAAAATCGGTGACATCTAGCTCCATGTCTGGCACATATAAAACATCTTAGTAACAGGTTCCAAATTAGTTGACTCTAGAAATTTTTCCCCAGCTTATCTCCCCTTCAAGTTGGAGTCCCGTCTCCTCTTGCATGACGCAGCTTCATGGTTAGTCTGTGCCTGCTGTCAGCTAACTGAACCTGGTGCAGTTACTACTAGAAAATCTTCATGAAAACTCCTCTCATCCCATTCGGCAGACTCATCAGGCTCTTTCCAGTCCTCAATCATCTTAATCTCTCTTATTCAACTTTCCTCCAGCCTTATCTAAAACCTTTCCTTTCTTGGAGTCCATGATTTCACAGTAAATAAACTATCACAGACATTGCTCTACTTCTATCTACCTTTGTCCCATTTCCTCTAGCTGCATTCTAGAAGTAGGTGTGCCCACATTTTCCAAACACAGGCCCCTTGGTATCCTCTAATTTTTCCACTCTCCTGCCTTTATCTAGCAAATATGGTTAATGCTTAAGCTTTTAAATTATAAATAAAAAGAACCGGGGCCTGTGCTGTGGCACAGCAGGTGAGGGCGCTGTCTGCAATGCCGGCATCCCATGTGGGAGCTGGTTCAAGTCCTGGCTGCTCCACTTCCAGTCCAGCTCTCTGCTTTGGCCTGGGAAAGCAGAAGATGGCCCAAGTCCTCGGGCCCCTGTTCCCATGTGGGCGACCCTGAAGAAGCTCCTGGTTCTTGGCTTCAGATTGGCGCAGCTCTGGCCGTTGCAGCCAATTGGGGAGTGAATCAGCGGATGGAAGACCGACCTCTCTCTCTGCCTCTCCTTCTCTCTTTGTGTAACTCTTTCAAATAAATAAATAAATCTTTAAAAAAATGAAAAGAACCCTTGAAATTTGAGGATCCAAGCTCATAAATGAGAAAATCATTAAGCTCTAAAATTATAAAAGAGCTTCTTGCAATTTTTTTCCAAAAGGACATTTGGTGTCATAACCATTTATTGAACAATATACCCTTTCACTGCTAATTCAAAATATCTCATACACACTAAATACAAATATTTTCTCTGTTCTCTTTCATTAATTTATGTATGCATTTGCAGTGTCTCTTTTACAGTTATTTTGACTAGGCAAGGCAAATCTCGTTCATCTTCAAACACTTCTTAGTTGTTTTTTATGCATCTAATGTTTGTAAAGGAGTTTCAAGAACAGTTTGACAAGTGTCATTCCAGCCCATGAAAAAGAGAGAAATCTGAATGGGATTTTGAATAGTATTTCATCAGTAATTTTGATATCATTTAAAATTTATCATGAATACATAAGGTTACGTACTACAACTGACAAGAGCTAAGATACAGGAAAAATGAAATGACTTGCTCTGTGAAACGTAGCTAATAAGTGGCAGAGCCAGCATTGGAGCTTAAGGATGCAACCCAGAAAGAGCAAGGAATTCGTGCCATCATGATATCCATCCTTTCAGCCGAATACATTTTTAGGAAGCAAAATACCAGTGAGGTAATCATCCAAAGAGCTTTTGTCTGGTTCCCTGGGCCAACAGAGACTGCATATGTTAAGCAGATGTAATGTATTTAATCTGAGAAGGGAAAAGGAAGCATTGGCAGTTTTTCTCCAAAACACTCCCCTGTAAACTGGCAGAAAGAAGACATTTGGGAGAAGGTGGTGCCAGCTTGGCAGCATATCCTCCAGCCAAAAGGAAATAATAGTAAATGAAGAGAACAGTAGAGGTGATCTGGAAACACAGACTAATCACTTGCACACTTATGCAGCTGCTCCCTTATGTGCTACTTGTCATCCACGGCACACTAGATTAGAGTCAAACTTCCAAGCCAGACATTTGCTTACACATCAACTACATAAAAAAAAAAAAAAAGGACCCTCACTTTTGTCAGAAATCTATTTATACTATTTTTCTATGAGTCTATTACTAACAAGTGCAAATGTCAATATCTAAACAAGTATTAGTTCAAGAGCATCTTAGCTTTTCTCTTGTTTGGGTTTTCCTTGTGATAGATCAAATAGTCTGCTAAATCAGAACAGGAGAAGGAAATAAAATACTGTGCTTTCAGCACACCAAATGTGCTCCATCTCAGTGTGGCTGAATCCTACAAATGACAAATGAGCCTGGATTTGGGTTTGAATGAGACAGATCATTGGCTGGTATTTTTGAAGCAAAAAAAAAAAAAAAAAAAAAAAAAAAAACTCAGTCCTTCTAGATGTTGATGGAAAAATCTGAACTATTTCAGTGTGACTTCATTAATCAACCATGCTTTTGGATTAATAATCTTCATATTAATCTTGAGTTAAGGATTACATAGATTTCATCTCATTATATAAATAAACTTTGATATTTTTAGCATGTATACAATTTTCTCTACCACTCTCCTGTACTTTTTTGTTTTTGTTTTTGTTTTTTTGAAAGATTTAGGGCTGGCATTGAAGCACAGTGAATAAAGCTGCTGCCTGGGCCGCTGGCATCCCATATGGGCACCATTTCCATTCCCAGTAGCCTCACTTCTGACTCAGCTCCCTGCTAAAGCATCTGGGAAAGCAGCAGAAAATGGCCCAAATTCTTGGGCCCTGCACCCTGTGGGAGACCCAGAAGATATTCCTGTCTCCTGGTTTTGGATTGGGCCCAGCTCCAGCTGTTGCAGCCATTTGGAGCGTAAAACAGCAGTTGGGAGATCTCCTTGTCTCTCCCTCTCTCTCTCTGTAACTCTACCTTTCAAATAAATAAACCCTCTGTGCTTTAAAATAGCCAGTTGTTTCCCTACATCTCTTGAGGATGGATTTCCTTGTTAGGGAACAGCCAAACATTAACAATTAGTTAGTGCATATGCTATGTGGTCATTCTAAAGAAAAATTCTTTGGGGACAAAAAAAAATGATGTGACTGTAACGTTTTCTAGTTTGGGTGTTTTTAAAATGAGTATGTCTAAGCTAACATCTATGACTATTCTAAAACAGGAGATGTGAACAAGTGATCTCTGGCAGCACTCTGGTCTCCTATACATGATGTGATAGAGAGTCCTCTTTATTTTTTAATGATGTTAGGACTTCAACTTGTTTTCTGTTCTTTGAGCTAACTTGATATTAAAATGAGTGGAGGGGCTGGTGCTGTGGCACAGCGGGTTAAAGCCCTGGCCTGAAGCACCGGCATCCCATATGGGCACTGGTTCTGGTCCCGGCTGCTCCTCTTCCAATCCAGCTCTCTGCTGTGGCCTGGGAAAGCAGTGGAGGATGGCCCAAGTCCTTGGACCCCTGCACCTGCGTGGGAGACCTGGAGGAAGCTCCTGGCTCCTGGCTTCAGATCGGTGCAGCTCCGGCCGTTGCAGCCATATGGGGAGTGAACCAGCAGAGGGAAGGCCTCTCTATGTAACTCTGTCTTTCAAATAAATAAAATAAATCTTAAAAAAAATGAGTGGAAATATACTCATGAATACATTTAACATGTGCAGTTTCACTTGTGCCCATTTTTGGCAGGACTCGGTCACTTATTGGCAACTTTACTTACTCCCTTGTGCAAGCAGTCAAGTGAAGTGATCCAAAGCCGCTTGAAAAACTGTCCCCACACTCCACAACACTACTATCCAATATTTTACTAATCCTGAAGAAACCCAAAGACAATGAAAATGACAAACACATGCTTGGATAAAGACTGGAAGCAGTGCTCTGTGCGAGAAAACAATTTGCTCACTTCTTGTGATCCAAAAGAGAAGACAGCTCTAGTCCATGGCAGCTTCCAGTTAACTCCCTTAAAAACCATACATGCCACGGCTAGTGTTGTTGCACAGTGGATTAAAGCTCCAGCCAGCAGCACTAGCATCCCATATGGGTGCCAGTTCCAGCTCCCTGCTCATGTGCCTGGGAAAGCAGCAGAGGATGGCCCAAGTCCTCTGCACCCATGTGGGAGATCCAGAAGAAGCTCCTGGCCCCTGGATTCAGATCAGCTCAGTTCCGGCCATTGCAGCCATTTAGGGAGTGAACAAAGAGATGGAGGATACTCTACCTGTCTCTACCTGTCTCTCCATCTCTTTCAAATAAGAATTTTTTAAAAAAATCGTTTTAAGGGCTGGCACCATGGCTCACTTGGTTAATCCTCCTCCTGCAGCGCTGGCATCCCATATGGGCAATGGGTTCTATTCCCAGTTGCTCCTCTTCCAGTCCAGCTCTCTGCTGTGGCCCAGGAGGGCAGTGGAGGATGGCCTAAGTGCTTGGGCCCCTGCACCAGCATGGGAGACCAGGAAGAAGCACCTGGCTCCTGGCTTCAGATCGACGCAGCACCGGCCATAGTGGCCATTTGGGGAGTGAACCAACGCAAGGAAGACCGTTCTCTCTGTCTCTCTCTCTCACTGTCTATGACTCTACCTGTCAAATAAATAAAAAAAAAAAAAAAAACTTTAAAAAAAAAAGCTTGCAAGCTTTTCCTTTTGTGTGTTTGATAATTTTTTCTAGTGTATTATTGATTCCTACTTCATTAATTTTCCCGTATTTTTATAGTCTTCCTTCTACTTTGATTTATTTATAAGTTATGTAGGAATGTATTTTATCTACAGGTAGATGAGGGTACTTCAAAATGCTCATGGAAAATTAAAAATTTTAATGCAAAATAAGTGTATTTTCACGCAAACAGTTACGAAATCCTTACATAGACAGTGAGAGAGAGAGAGACAAAGAGAAAGGTCTTCTTTTTTCCATTGGTTCACCCCCCAAGTGGCCACTACGGCTGGCGCTTGTGGCAGGCGCGCTGCACCGATCCAAAGCCAGGAGCCAGGTGCTTCCTCCTGGTCTCCCATGCGGGTGCAGGGCCCAAGGACCTGGGCCATCCTCCACTGCACTCCCCGGCCACAGCAGAGAGCTGGACTGGAAGAGGAGCAACCAGGACAGAATCTGGCGCCCTGACCGGGACTAGAACCCGGAGTGCCGGCACCACAGGCAGAGGATTAGCCTAGTGAGCTGAGGCGCTGGCCCCATTTCCCCAAACTTCTTAAGTACCCTTGCACAGAAGTTTATTTAACTTTTTGTTAAGTTCTAATTTAATTACACTGTATTAAAGATATATAATACTTAATGTTTAAAATTTATTAACCTTTTCCTACCCTAACCCTGGAACATGATTGGTTTTCCTAAATGTCCCATGTATATATCTTTATGTATCTTCTTCAACTATTCAACCCAGAGCTCAATCCATTCGACCAAGTTTGCTAATTATATTTTTCATATCCACCTTACTCTTGCTGTGTCTTCTATTTGATCTTATAAATAATAGAGGTATGTTAAAATTTCCGGACAAACTTCTGGCAAGACAAATAAAATGAAGAGAACAGAAATTATTATTAATATTTAGGCAGATGTAACTAAAGATAACACAACTACGTGATAGCAATTTTTAAAACAGACAATATGGAAACGTTTCCTTTAAATATACATATGCCTTATGAGATAAGATTAGAAGAACTAAAAAGCATGGTCAGTTCTAAAGCTATTAAACATTTTGAAGCAGTTATAAAAATCTTCCCAGAAAGATGAGACTAGATAATGTGAGTTTTTATAAGGATATGCTTTTCTGGATGTCAGGTCGTACTAAAATGTGAATATTTTATCAGAGAACATGTAAAATAGAAAATCATGGTAAGAATTGTAAAATAATAATAGGGATAGTGCCTTAGATGTGCATATCAACAAAGACTATCGCTGTTCTGAAAGGCACAGCTGGCAAACTGCCCAGCCTGCACTGCTCACATGCCCATGGGCCGTTCTCTAGGGCAGAGGCTGTCCTGTCAAAGCAATCACAGAGCACAAATGCTTACAGCCTCCACTAGGAAGGAAGAGCACCTCTGTAGGTGGCAATTAGGAAACATAAACAAATTGTGGTACAGAAAATAAGGCAATGGCACTGAAAGGAGGCACTTACAACGCTTCAGGGGGCTGTGGAGGGACTATTTATTACCAAGCTTTTTAGGTTTTTTTTTTTTTTTTCCATGAGAAAGGGACAGGTGTTCCACTTTCTCCATTTCCAACATATATTACATCTATTTTCAAAGCTTGTCTCCATCTTTATTTTCAGGAAGGCTTAGTCATTTAATGGGCTTCATTTTTAGGATACAGGATAAAGTTTTGTGGCTGAGCTAACACAAAAAGGGACCCTGAACCTCTGTCTCTATATCAGCATCTTCCTTCAGAAGCATCACCGCAAAAGTTTTTTGTTGTTGTTTCCCCAAAGAAATCTTTTATTTAATCAGCACAAATTTCATAAATACAACTTTAGGAATATAGTGATTCTTCCCACCATACCCATACACCCACTCCTCCTCCTCCCTCTCCCGTTCCCAGTCCCATTCTCCATTAAGATTCATTTCAATTAACTTTATACACAGAAGACCAATTCTATATTAAGTAAAGATTTCAACAATTTGCGCACACGCACAAAAAACTTACTGTTTGAGAACAAGTTTTATAGTTAATTCTCATGATACAACTCATTGAGGACAGAAATCCTGCATGGGAAGTAAGTGCACAGTGACTCCTGTTGTTAATATAACAACACTCTTATGTATAATTTCAGTGATCACCTGAGACTCTTGGCATGAGCTACCAATGCTATGAAAGCCTTTTGAATCCACAATCTCTGTCAGTATTTAGACAAGGCCATAAGCAAAGTAGAAGTTCTCTCCTCCCTTCAGACAAAAGCACATCCTTCTTTGATGGCCACTTCTTTCCACTGGGGTCTCTCTCACAGAGATCCTTCAAGTAGAACATTTTTTTATAGTCTTGGCTATCCATGCCTGCAATGCTTTCATGGGGTTTTCAGCCAGACCAGAATGCCTTAAGTACTGATTCTGAGGTCAGAATGCTATTTAAAGCGGTTGTCATTCTATGAATCTGCTGTGTGGATTGCTTCCCATGTTGGAATATTCTCTTCTTTTTAATTCTATCTATTATTATTATCCGACATTTGACCTTATTTATATGATCCTGTTAACACTAAATCCTATCTATAGGATCACTTTTATAATTAATATGGTCACTTTAGCACTTAAGATGGCATTTCTACCACCCAGCTTAATGGGATTTGGGGTCCCATGGCAAGTTTTTAAACTGTACCCTTAGAAGTGAGTTCATAGGAATGTATGCAGAACAATACAGCTTTACATTTACAAACTTCCTCCACTCTCTCTTATTCCCACTCTTAATTTTTTTTACTGAGATCTATTTTCAACTGACTTTATACACATATGATTAACTCTATGATAAGTAAAGAGTTCAACAAATAGTATGAAGAAGAGAGAAAAAAAAAGAAAAGAAAAAAAACTATTCCTCAACAGTTAGGACAAGGGCTGTTCAAGACATTGCTTCTCAAAATATCAATTCACTTCTACTCATTTCCTTTTAGGTGCTCTATTATCACAGATCAGGGAGAACATATAATATCTGTCCCTTTGGGACTGGCCTGTTTCACTAAGTATGATGTATTCCAGATTCATCCATTTTGTTGTGAATGACTGGATTTAATTCTTTTACCGCTGCATAGTATTCCATAGAGTACATATCCCTTAATTTCTTTGTCCAGTCTTTAGTTGACAGGCATTTAAGTTGATTTCATGTCTTAGCTAATATGAACTGAGCTGCAATAAACATGGGGGTACAGATAACTCTTTTATTTGCTGAATTCATTTCCCTTGGGTAAATTCCCAGGAGTGAAATGGCTGGGTCATATGGTAGGTCTATATTCAGATTTCTGAGGTATCTCCAAACTGTCTTCCATAATGGTTTTACTAGTTTACATTCCCACCAACAGTAGATTAGGGTACCTTTTTCCCCATGTCCTTGCCAGTATTTGTTGTTTGTCGATTTTGGTATGAAAGCCATTCTAACTGGGGTGAGGTGAAACCTCATTGGGTTTTGATTTGCATTTCCCTGACAGCTAGTGATCCTGAACATTTTTTCATGTGTCTGTTGGCCATTTGGATTTCCTCTTTTGAAAAATGTCTGTTTTAAGTCCTTGGCCCATCTCTTAAGTGGGCTGTTTGTTTCGTTGTTCTTGAGTTTCTTGATCTCTTTATATATTCTGATTATTAATAGTTTATAAGTTGCATAGTTTGCAAAGAATTTCTCCCATTTTGTTGATTGCCTCTTTACTTTCTTGAGTGCTTCTTTTGCAGTACAGAAGCTTCTCAATTTGATGTAATCCCATTTGTTAATTTTGTCTTTGATTGCCTGTGTCTCTAGGGTCTTTTCCAAGAACTCTCTGCCTATGTCAATATCTTGCAGGGTTTCCCCAATGTCCTCTAATAATTGATGGTATCAAGTCATAGATTTGGGTCTTTAATCCATTCTGAATGTATTTTCATGTAAGGTGTAAGGGAGGGGTCCTGCTTCATACTTCCATATGTGGAAATCCAGCTTTCCCAGCACCATTTGTCAAAGAGACTATCTTTTCTCCAGGGATTTGTTTTAGCTCTTTGGTCAAATATAAATTGGTTGTAGATGCTTAGATTGATTTCTGACGTGTATATTCTATTCCATCAGTCTATACATCTGCTTTTGTATCAGTACCAAGTTGTTTTGATTAAAGCCACTTTGTAGTATGTCTTGAAATCTAGTATTGTGATGCCTCTGGCTTTGTTTTTGTTGTATAAAATTGCTTTCGTTATTCGAGGTCTCCTGTATTTCCATATGAATTTCAGTATCATTTTTTCTAGATCTGAGAAGAATGTCTTTGGTATTTTGATTGGTATTGCACTGAATCTGTAAATTGCTTTTGGAAGAATGGACATTTTGATGATATTGACTCTTCCAATCCATGAACATGGGAGATTTTTCCTTTTTTGTATCTTTTTCTATTTCTTTCTTATGTTTTGCAAGTCTCATTATAGAGATCTTTGACATCCGTGGTTAAGTTTATTCCATGGTATTTGATTTTTTTTTTTGCAGCTGAGGCATTTTCTGTGTATACAAAGGCTGTTGATTTTTGTGTATTGATTTTATATCTGACAAATTTAACAAACTTGTCTATAGTTCCAATAGTCTCTTGTTGAAGTCTTTGGATTACCTATATATAGAATCATGTCATTTGCAAATAGGGATAATTTAACTTCTTCCCAAATCTGAATCTCTTTGATTTCTTTTTCACACCTAATTGCTTTGGTTAAAACTCCCAAGCCTATATTGAATAGAATGGTGAGAGTGGGCATCCTTGTCTGGCTCTTGATCTCAATGGGAATGCTTCCAACTTTTCCCCATTCAATCAAATGCTGGCCATGCGTCTCTCATAAATTGCCTTGATTGGTTTGCAAATGTTGAACCATGCCTGCATACCAAGGATAAATCCCACTTGGTCCAGGTGAATGGTCTTTCTGATGTGTTGTTCGATTCAATTGGCTAGAATTTTGTTGAAGATTTTTGCATCTATGTTCATCAGGGAAATTAGTCTGTAGATCTCTTTGTTGCGTCTTTTCTGGGTTCAGGAATTAAGGTGATGCTGGCTTTATAGAAAGAATTTGGGAGTTATTTCCTCAATTTCAATTGTTGTAAATAACTTGAGAAGAATTGGAGTTAGTTCTTCTTTAAATGTATGATAGAATTCAGCAGTGAAGCCATCCAGTCCTGGGCTTTTGTTTGGAGGGTGTTTATTACTGATTCAACTTTCATCTTGGTTATGCGTATATTTAGGTTTTCTATGCCTTCATGGCTGAATTTTGTACTTTGTATGTGCCCAGGAATCTACCCATTTCTTCTAGGTTTTCCAATTTATTGGCATACAGCTCTAGCTCGTATTTCTGATTATTCTTTTTATTTCTTTGGTGTCTGTTGTTAAATCCTTTTTCATCTCTAATTTTATTAATTTAGGTCTTCTCTCTTTTTTGGTTATTTGGGCCAATGGTGTATCAATTTTGCTTATTTTTTCAAAAAAGCTGCTCTTCATTTTGTGATCTTTTGTATTTTTTTGGATTCATTTTGGTTGATTTCTTCTCTAAGTTTAATTATTTCTTTTCTCCTATTAGTTTTGGGTTTGGTTTTCTGTTGTTTTTCTAGATTCTTGAGATCCATTGATAACTCACTTATTTGGTGCCTTTTCAATTCCTTGATATAGGCACCAATTACTATAAACTCTCCTCTTAATCCTATAAGGTGTGGCATGTTGTATTGTCATCTTCGTTTGTTTCCAGAAATTTTTTGATTTCTCTTTTTATTTCTTCTGTGACCCACTGTTCGTTCAGGAGCATGTTGTTCAGTCTGCATGTATTTACATATGTTCTACAGATTCCTGAGTTGTTGATTATCAACTTCATTCCATTTTGGTCAGAGAAGATGCATGGTATAATTTTGATATTTTTTTACTTTGCTGACACTTGCTTTATGGCCTAGCATGTGGTAAATCCTACAGAAAGTTCCATGCAGTTGCTGATAAGAATGTGTATTCTGTAACTGTAAGATGGAAAGTTCTGTAGATATATTAGGTTCATTTGGTCTACAATTTGCTGTTTCCTTGCTGATTTCCTGTCTGGTTAATCTGTCCGTTGCTGAAAGTAGGGTACTGAAATCCCCAATTACCATTGTATTTGATTCTACATCTCCCTTCAGATCTCTTAACATTTCTTTTAAATAGCCAGGTGTCCTGTAACTAGGTGCATATATATTTATAATAGTTATATATTCCTGCTGAATTGATCCCTTAATCATTACATAGTGCCCTTCTTTGTCTCCTTTAACAGTTTTTGTGTTAAAGTCTATTTTTTTTGTTTTGTTTTGTTTTGTTTGTTTTTTTGACAGGCAGAGTGGACAGTGAGAGACAGAGACAGAGAGAAAGGTCTTCCTTTGCCATTGGTTCACCCTCCAATGGCCGCCACGGCCGGTGCGCTGCGGCCAGCGCACCGCGCTGATCCGATGGCAGGAGCCAGGAGCCAGGTGCTTTTCCTGGTCTCCCATGGGGTGCAGGGCCCAAGCACCTGGGCCATCCTCCACTGCACTCCCTGGCCACAGCAGAGAGCTGGCCTGGAAGAGGGGCAACCAGGACAGAATCCGGAGCCCCAACCGGAACTAGAACCCTGTGTGCTGGCGCCGCTAGGCGGAGGATTAGCCTAGTGAGCCGCGGCGCCAGCCATTACAGTCTATTCTGTATGATATTAGGATGGCTACCCCAATTCTTTTTTGGTTTCTATTAGCATGGAATATCTTTTTCCATCCTTTCACTTTCAGTATGTGTACATCTTTGTTGGTGAGATGTATTTCTTGTAGGCAGCACATACATGGGTTTTGTTTTCAATCTATTCAGTCAGTCTGTGTCTTTCAACTGGAGAGTTGAGGCCATTTACATTCAAGGTGACTTGACAAATAACGATTTTGCCCTGCCATTTTTCCATAAAGATTCCTATTTTTCACTTTGGATTTCCTTTGTACTTTTACTGGGTGATTTCCTTCCTTTACCCACTTTTGTAGTGATGATCACGTTTCTGTGTTTCCTTAAGCATTTACTGCAGGGCTGGATGAGTGGTGACAAATTCTTTCAGTTTCTGTTTGTCATGGAAGGTCTTTATTATCTTCATTCATAAATGAGAGTTTTGCAGGATATAGTATTCTGGATTAACAGTTCTTTTCTCTTAAGATTTGGAATACATCTCTATTCTCTCCTAGCCTGTTGGGCTTCTGATGAGAAAGCTCCTGAGAGTCTCATATGAGATCCTCTGAAGGTAATCTGGCATTTCTTTCGTGCACATTTGAGAATCTCTTCTTTATGTTTTATTGGGAAGAGTTGGATTACAATGTGTAATGGTGAGGATCTTTTCTGGTCATGTCTATTAGGAGTTCTATGTGCTCCCTGTAGTTGGATGTCCCTTTCTATCTCCAAATTGGGAAATTTTCTGTTATTATTTCACTAAAAGGGTCTTCTAAACCTTTCTCTCTTTCCACACCTTCAGGAACCATATGTTGAGTTGTTTGATAGTATCCTGTAGATTCCCAATAGTGTTTTTTTAGTTTTCTAATTTCTTCTTGTTGTGTTTGGTCTGACTGTATAATTTCCTGTGTTTTGTCTTCTAAGTTGGATATTCTTTCTTCTGCTTCACCGATTCTGTTAAGGCTTTCTACCACATTTTTATTTGTTCTACTGAATTCTTCATTTCCAAGTTTTCATTTTGATTTCTCTTTAAGAACTCAATTTCATGGGAGAAATTTCCTTTCATAACATGTATGGATTTCATTAGTTTGTGCATTTGTTTCTGATTACTTCTAAGTAATCCTATAATCATTTTTTTTGTATTCCATTTCTGGCATTTCTTTGATTTCATCATCTTTACAATCTAGTATTGAAGTGTTGTGTTCTTTTGGGGGTATCATGTTGTCTTCCTTATTCTTGTTTCTTGAATTGATGCGTTTGTTATTTGACATTTGTGGAGATACTTGTTGGTGTCTTCTTTGCTTTTTTCTGTGGCAGTTTTTATCGTTGGATTGTCTGTGTAGATTAGTGGAGTGTCTGCTTTCAGGGAATAACTGGAGCCAAGGACCTCTGGTCAGTGCTCCAGGGTGAAGGGCATGTCTGACGTGACACACCCAGGTTTGGTGTGATAAATCCTTTTTTTTCTTTTCAGAGGGAAGGTTTGTTCTTGTCTATTGGCATAGATTTAGTTGAGCTCCTCTCTTCAAAGACTAGTGCCTGCCTAAGCGCTAGCCCCAGTGGGTATATTATTCGTCCACTATGCCACAAGGACCACACAAAGGATCTGTGCAGTCTTCAGTGTAAGCTCAGATTCCCCAGCAATGTCCCTTAACAGGTAACCAGGAAGCCCTGAACATGTGGAGCCTCCCACAGTGACTTCCCAAAGGCCCAGCCACACTTTGAGTCATCCCACACAGCCTCAGTGTTTTCATAGTCCTGGCACACAAGCCTCCCAAAGTCATGAGCACCCAGCTCCCTGTCTGTTCTCCCCACTAGACTCAGGAGTCTCCACTTGACTGGTTGCTGGGTGTGGACACAAGCTGGTGCAGCTGTTACATTTGTCCAAAATGGCACCTGCTCTCTGTCAGCTTGTTACAGGATGAGTTGCAGAGTAATCAGGGAGAGAGAAAATCTGCCCCCACCACCTTTGTTTTTTCTCCTCTATTTTGGCAGGTACACTATCCCTCTCGAGTCTCCAAGCTAGATTCCCTCTAGGCTCTTCCTGCAGCTTTTCTGCCAATGGCTTGGGCTACTGCAGTCTGGTCTCACCTCACTCTTCAACACTGTTGCAGAGGCTCTCTGCTGATGGGGTCTTGGGTCATGCATGTCCTCGCCCTCCACACAGGTCCACTGTGTCCCTGTTTGTGTAGTTTCCTCTGCTGTTTTCTCCCTAACTCTTCCCTGAGACTGCACTCTTTCCACTTTTTTGAAACTATCTTCTCCTAGACTAGTGCAGCAGGCTCCCTCCCTACTCTGCTATCTTAATCCCCTAGCACTGCAAAATTTAACCTCACTGATCTAGTGGAGCAAACTTCAAAGCCATTTTAACCACTTACCTGGATACAAGCCAGAGGCTCATTTGTCCAAATTGAATATCCACCAACTAAATATATTCTCCCATTATGGACAGCAACCCCAGATTCATTTTGACCTAACATAAAGAGAATGGAATAAAAAGAAATAATAAATCCATTTCTTACATGCTTTAATTAACCCTTTTGCCACTGAGGAATACAGTTTCCCCCTGTGGCTGGCTTGTATACTCCATGGGATTTTTTGTGGCAGGTATTCACTGACTCCCACTACTCAGAAGCATCAGCCACTGTTTCTCACAGTGTTGTACCAGAACCAGGCAGAAATACTCATTAACCAGCCAAGTTAGTAAAAACAGCAGTAAATATAGCAATAGTAAGCTACATGGCACTAAGAGTTGTGTACTATGCTGTATGCTACTAATTTATAGTAATGTAAATAAGGTATATTTTATAAATGAAAAATACCTATGGTACTAACAAGTGCTTTTAAGGCAAATGCATACATCTGTAAATTAACAGCTTCAACATCAAGAAGCCATGCCATGAGTATGCCCCAAATGAAGACACATGGCAGAAAAAAAATGGATAAAGTTGCTACTCTACCTGTCTTTACATACACACCAGTTTTAAGATTGTTTTAAAGTTCCTGAACTGGGACCATCCTGGATAATCCCTAGATACTGACACGCCAGAATGATGAAAGATTCCTCTTCCCATTTCAAAAAGAAGACAGAATAACTCAGTACCACATATTCTTCCCTGGAGGCTAACAGACAGTGAAGTAGTCTCATTTTATTGATGAGCTGACACAGGATTGACTGGGGTAATAAATAAGCTGAATCCTACAGCAGGTAGAATCACAGATCAAGGGATCAAGGGTCTACAACTTAAAGTTAATGTAGCTAGGCCTCAAAAATCATTTTCCAAAAACAAGAACTCACTCCAAAGCAGCTAAATCTGTAGTTATGCACCCTGTGTTGCCTCCCCCAGCAGCTGTGAGGGACTGAGAGCCCACTTGGCATATTAAGATGTCTTCAGGAACTAATCCAATCACTGTTGGGAGTTTGTGATTTTTCCTGTTATTTGAGCAACCCTGAAAGGAATGGTAATAATACAAGCTGACAAGGGGCAAAAAAGTTTTCAATTCCATAAAGAAGTATCATGGGTAAGCTGTTTACTGCTTTCTTTCATTCCCTTTTGGAATGAGAATGGGTCAAACATAGGGATGCCCTATGATAATGCTTGGATGGGTTTGTTTGTCCAGAAAGGCAGCCAAACCGTTCTGCCCACAATTGCATGAAGGTTTTGTTTTTAGAAGACACTCAGAAAGGACATTTGGCAGGGACAAATAATGAAGACCATTCCGAATTCACAAGAAATAAAAGAGGACTAAATGCAGGGGAAAGTAAAAGATAAACTGCTCTTCTTCCTACTTGTTTCAAAATTCCTATGTAAATATTGACTTAACAATCATGGATTTGACATGCCTCTCTTAGCCACGAGAGAACATGCACAAAGGCCACTGCCTTTAGAGAAACTCGATCCATTAGAGGCAATAGAAAAACTAGATGTTCAGCCTGCTGAATGAGCCCAGTTTTGTGACATAAAGGAAGCACACCTCCTGGCTACCAAAAGCAACTTTGTTCCACCACTATATACTTTACTTAGAGATGCATTAAAGCAGCCTAAGGAAAGTCTGGCAACTTCTTGAACTTCTACTTTTATTGGCTTACTTAACCAAAGGTACTTGCCAGTCAACAGGTTGAAATTACAACGCGTCCATTGGTCAGTGTCTATGTTGTAAGAATCTATATGGCGCACAAGAATCCGATCATTATTGTAGTCTAGGTCATTGCCTCCAAGAACATAAAGCTTTCTTTGGACAGCAGCCATCGAATGGTAGACCCTTCGTTGTAGCATGGGGCTGCGGCTTATCCACTTATTCTGAAAAAAAGAAATTAAAATGCTTTCTATTAATAGGAGACTTCCATGGCAGACAACAGCAGTGGGTGTTTCATTAGTACCAGGAATCCTGATCTAACCCCATTTGCTCTTAGGCCCCACCAGAGGTCAAACTAATAGAGCTTCCTGACCTTGAATGTTGAACTTCCAAAATGAAGTTAAATAAATCTCCTTTTCTTTATAAGTTAGCTTCTCTCATGTATGCTAGTGATGAAAAGCTATCTAACATCCACGTTCACTTTTTAAAAATTATTGTGATAATAATCACTGGGCATCAAAGCCTGCTATATAAGCTAGGGTGAGGCTGGCTTTGTTATTCTTTCCAGAACTAAACTCTTGAGATCACTGGCAGAAGTTAAGATGTGGTTCAGCAATAAGCCTATATGAGAACTTTAGGGAATGGTGAAACTTTCAGTATTTGATTCTAGGTCACCACCAATAATGAGAAGTGTATGCCCAACTCTTCTTAAAAAAGCTCCTATTCAAAATATCATGTATACTGCAAAATTAGATGAACAGCAAATATTGAATTTTAAATCTCAACTAAGTAATGGACAGGTAAATAAACCCATTTTCTTTTGACATAAACACTAAACACATAGGAAGAACCTGGTTTCTTTTCTGCCAAGAAAAATTTGGACTTCAACCAAAAAAATCATATGATGTTTTGAATTCATAGAATTTCACCAGTTCACAAAGGTGTAAGGGAAGAAACAAGGAAATGCAATAACAAAAACATGCTTGTAGAAACATGTGTCCATTCCCCACGAGCATATATCCTGGCTCATTTCTAATTTCTCATTTAAAGACGTACTCCTGGGGTTGGGGAGGGGAGAGTGATCTCTACAGTTCGAAAGCCCTGCGTTGACCTGTTCCCCCTATTTGAACATGTCATAAGAATATCCTTCCAATCAAATATCTTATTTAATAATGAAATAGCCAAGCCTTTCTTTCAGACATCTTGCTAAGAAATATCTTTAATACATTACATGTGAGTGAGTGAATTTAACCCAAAACTGAAAATGTTTTTCTTAGGTGCTTTCTATGAGACAACCCATGACAGAATTAGGAATCAATGTTTGCATTAGCAGTCCAGTCCCCTGCCACAAGACTAGAGATGCCATCTGGTTTGCAAAGCCTGCTTGCATCCCCTGATTACATCTTTAGCTTCCTTCACTGCAGTGCCTGCCAGGTGAGCCGCCAACCACTGCAAAGGCAAAGAAACTGAGAGGCCTGGTGGGGTCATTCCTAATAAGCTAGCGTGTGAATACTAATCAGTGGTGGGGAAGCAGAGGTCACCCCAGCCTGCCTGTTGGCAGGTAGCGATGTGCTCTGTGGCAGATGGCAGGCATTATCGACTCTCCACAAAGGCCTAGAAGAGAAATAAGCACCAGAGCTGAATGATAGAGTTATTGAGATTCTGTGCAAGACGCAAGCAGATGTGATGTTTGCCAGTACCCACCGTAAACAATATGCCAGCAGAATTTTTAAAAAGAGCATGTGTGTACAAACATGAAGCAGAACTCATTTGAGAAATGTTTACACCTTCTTCCTCTTTAACCACGTGTGCGCCAAACACAAGCAACTGGAATTAATGATCCCTCTTGAGACGGCTGACCCATGGACATTTGGTCTTTGAAATGTACAGTTTCTAATGACATCAGGAAACACATTTGTGGACAGAAACTGTTTGGTTAAATTCAGAATCAAGCAATTGTTAAAATAAAAAGATACCGGATACACTGAGGTCACTCTGGATATACATTTGGTGACCAATCCAGACGCAGACTACCAGAGTCAACCTGTTGTTTCATATTCTGTTATCTTCAGCTGATGTATAGTAAATCCCCCCAATCGAATCATTTTGGAATTTTTCATAATCAAGCAAAATCTTTACATTAGCAAACTCATAGAAATGATAAAATTCAGCAGGCATTCGTCAAGGTCATAGATTTTTTGGTAGAAGGAAAAAAGAATTAAAAACAGTTCCTTGGGAGAAAACAGGAAAAGTCATAAGGTGTACGTGAGAAGTAGTCAGAAAAAAAGGACAGGAGGCATCACCAAAACGCTTCCCATTCAGGCCCCAGCTGTTACATGAAAATCATACAGAAACTCTCCAGGTACTTCTACCTCAGACTTGTCCTAGACAGGGACAACATGTTCTAGGACACTTTGGCTACACTGAGTTAAATTACAATTTTAATTTTACCTGAGAATAATGAAACAACAAGCACGTTCCTTTCTGAGCACAGATATAACGGATACAAAGGATATAACACCAGGACAATCAAAATCCTTTGGACATTATGCAAAACTGAAAGAGTGAAGCATCATGTAGAGCATAAAGTTTCAGAGGCTGAAATGTAAAAAAAGAAAGGAACTGCACAGCAGTTTATCCAGAAGCTTTCTTTCCTCTATATAGGCTTAGCATGCATGTGTATTTATGTAGACTTGGCATTCCACATACTAATCACTGTGGAAATCTTTCAAAATTCATTTTAAGGTAATGAGCTTTTGTTATAAGATTCTTACCTGGTTAGGTTCATATACCATTAGTCTGTTTTGATATTGTGCCGTGTTAGTTACTCCACCTGTAATGGATTAACATATGTTAGAGCTTCTCAGGAATAAAAAATAGGATATTCCAACAAAAGGATGATACAATTAAAGAAAAATCAGCTACTACTGAAGATCTGTTTGTATACCCTGGTGGTGAACCCATGACATAATTAAGAAGCTTAATGTTGAAACAGTTTCATTTTCAAGAAACATTTCAGAAGCAATCGAGTTGCACAACAAGTATTCAATTATTACCCAGAGGGCCCCATTTCTGGTGAGCTACTCTGCATGGTCAGAATGAGGGGCAAAACAAAGGGAGGGAGTAAGACTGAACACAACACAAGCAGAGAAACTCTCTATATAAGCCAGGGAGATAGTCACAAAGGAATTTCTTTCCCTAGGTAACTGCCAATTTAGCTCTAACCTCCAGACGTAAATACAGTGATATATTGATATCTCTTTTGGAAAAGCCACATCTAACAAAAGGCATTATTTATCAAAAGGCATCTGGAGCCAGTGCTATCCAATAGAATATAACAAGAACCACAAATGTAAGTCACATATACATTTAAAATTTTTCAGTAACCACATTAAAAGGTAAAAAGGAACAGTGAAATCAAATCTATTAACAAATCTTATTTACCTTGGTAGAGCCAAATATTATCTCAACATGAAGTCAATATAAAAATCAAGATTTTTATATTATTTATTCACACTAAATCTTCAAAATTCAGTTTGTGTTTGACACACATATTTTACTCCAGATTAGCCATGTTTCAGGTACTTAATAATCCAAATGTGGTTAATGGCTACCAGCTAGAGTTTTCCATGGCAGCTGCTGTTACAGTCAATGTTTTTGAAGCCTCCTTGAAAACGCATGGATCTGAGAGGCTTGAGAGTTTCTGCTTAATAAAGAACCACTAAAAAAAATCATGACACTTCCAGGTAAGTTTCTATTTGTTCTCATACTTTTCTTTCATGCTTGTAGTATACACTAAGCCCTGTAAAGCCTAAAGATTATTAATTCTACTCTTTTATCATCAAACAAACAAAAACTCTTTAAAACAACAGAGTAAGAAAATAACACCAGTATATACTAAATGTTTGATAATAAAACAACAGGAATATGGGAACCAAAAAAATCTATCTTCAGAAATACTGCCTTATCCATAGTTCTAGACATTAGTGTAAAATGAATAATATTATATTAAGTATCACAAAGTAGTAGCTAACTTTATAGTAAACAGTGAAGCTTAAGCCAGACTAAAAAAGTTTCCTATTGCACTTTTTTTGAAATAAAGAAGCATATAGTCACAAAACTGACCAGGATGGCTTTAACATTTTCCCAGCTTGACTAAGTTTTAGAGAGGCAGCTTCCTGATTCGAGGCCTCTGATCTCCCTTTTCTTAGAGCATGTACTTTAGAAAATTTATAATTGTAGATTCTTTCTCTTGCTTTTTGAGATGTAAATCATCTTAAGAGCTGCTCCCCAGTTTTATAAGCCAGGAATAACTTCTTTAAGCACTTGGGATTCCTCCCTTCATAATCATCAAAGAAGGGAGTGTTCCATCTCCAGTCTACCCCATTCCCCTTTCTATGAGCAGGTAGGAGCCTAATTTTGAGAATCACCAATTAGCAAACACAGATGGCCTAATAACAGAGAAAAAACAAAATCTGCCAGCTTAAGAATAACCGAACATACTCAACACATTCCTAGATCAACCTCCCCTTAAAAGTCCTTTAGTACTTTTCCATTAGCTTACCCCAGTTCTTAAAAACCATTCTCTTAAAAACCTCATTTTGATGGACTTGATTTCAAACTGCATTCTAATTTCTCTCTCCCTGTTGCAATAGCCTTGAATAAACTTTTCTTCATCTGTTTAACCTTATCCAGTGCAATTTTTGCTTTGACAGTTAAAACTCTGAATAGGTCACCACTATCAACTGCATAGCCAGGAGTCAAGGTAACCAGAATTCAGAGGATTAGGACCTAATCCTCAACTGAACTGGAATAATCAATCAATACCAATAGATACATAAAGAGGAGGGAACTGTCCTGGCCAATCATTACGCTCTCTCTCAATCCAAGTAAGGAGATTATATCTTTCATGTAATTGACCATGGCTATTATTAACTGGAAGGCTATTTTTTTATTCTCTCTGAAGCTTGCCACTACTTTTAAGATCAACGAAAGCTTTGTCTGCAGAGGAAATCCACAAAGAACAGAGAGAAATGAGCTTCCTGACCTCAAACAAAGTCTTCTTTGGCTTTCTCCTTGAATATCTCATTTCTAAAATGAAATCAAAGGCAGAGAAAATACACTTAAGAAAGCTGAGGCTGCAATGCCTACATAGAGTCAAGATGTGTGTCAAAATAAATATAGAGGTGTGCTTGCTCCCAACCTTCCCTTTCTTATCTGATTAAAATGGAGTGTTCGATAATTCTTTATCAGCATAACCACACAAGAATAATCAAATCGACTGAGACCTCACAGGTCTTCAGAGTTAAAATGATTGCCAGTGCTTCTGATCTGGGCCATAACCACCAGATTGATATCCAGCTCGCCTATAATCATTTCTCCAATTGAGAGGGAGCAGAGGGTAAAGCTCCACATATTATCTTAAAACTTGGAAAGTTTCTCTCCTTGTTTTAGAAATATGGGGCAGAATTAATAGATACTGCAGTAAACTATCTGCTTTATGACACTATCTGAAAATATTTACGTTACTGTTTGTATCAGACTCTGCCCATTATAGATTTAATGTACAACCAATGCATTAGAGTGCAGCTATTATATCCCTTCTCCCAAACAGGGGCACACAATTCATCTCCATGTTCTTCAGAATTATTATTGTTCAGAATTATTATTTACTAGCTTCCACAGATGCATCTGTAATACAATTTTTTTTCTTAATCTGCACTCAGTAATTAGATTCCTTACCCTTTCATACAAATTTTCACTCACATGACAATGTTTAGAAATGAGATATTGGGTATGAGTTGGGAGCAAAATTAAAACTCCCAGTTAGTTATTTGGTTGATTACCTCTAGAATGTTAAACCACAGGAGGTGGCTAACAAACCCAGGGCTGTAACTTTTGCCAAATCAGGATTACAGAGGAAAATCTTGGAAATTGGTCCTATTGCTCTCCCTCTTTGAAATAATTTCCAAATGAGCATATAAATAAAAGCCATTTCTTCTCAGTACAAAAAATAAATTTTAAAAAAGCATCCAAGTTTGCAGCCCACATTCCTTTAGCAATGTTACTCATTTGCAAAGCTTTATCATTACATTCCCTTCACATAACACTCTTCACTTTTAGATTAATCTGCTGAAATGAGATGCTAAGGATTTGCATACAGATTTGACTATACAAAAATAGATATGGAATTAATAACAGTCTCTATATGTTTTAATTTCTCCTAGACTGGAGTACCCTTGCCTGCAGCAGTATTCTTGGCTTTGAAAGTCATCAAGCTGATTTGTCTGCTCTGGGTTATGATGCCACATGCTGCTATACTGTCCCCTGCAATCAAAGCACTTGCAAAGATAGATTCCATGCCTTCCTCTATCGAGTATATTTTATAGATTGGCAGTTTTGATCTCCCTCCCCCACCCCAGGGGGGATAATCTGCATCTTAACAGCTTTCTATAGATACATCTGTCATTAAATATGCCATCTCCTATCAGCATCCATTTTTAAGACCAAGTTTCCCTAACTTTGAAGTACCACAGTCAAAGTTAAGACTTTTCAGCCAAAATTGAAAATGAGCAACCCTGTCTCATACTTTTGAACTGTGACTTAAAGATATACTGCAGGTTCCCACAAAGTCAAATAAGTCTTTAAAAACTGCCAGAAGGAATGAAAAGTTACCACCATGCTACCAGCCGTGAGAAATGCTTTCTATCATCAAGACAAGAGTAAAGCATTTTTCTTAAGCTTCCCTGTACAACTCCCCACAAAATATTGTGACAAATGGATGAATGCACACTGGAGAGAAGATGACAAGTGACTGCCAAACAAGCAACCTTTTTCTCTGCTACAGAGATCACCGACATCTCAAACTCATATTGTACTCAAAAGCAACCACGAGTCAATGCTGAGAGAGCCTATAAAATAGGCTGTTTAGAAAAACTGCTCTCGTTATACTTCGGTCAGAGTGGGTCAAGTCCGAGATGGCTCTGCTAGCTTTGTTTTTCTTCCACACTAAACTCGAGAAGTGGAATGCCATGGTTCCTAAAGCAGCAGCACCAGTGCTTAATGAGGACGGAGCAGGATGCAAAGAACTGGCCATCTCCATGCTCCTAGGCTGCAGCATGCTCTGGGGTGGAATCCCACAGCAAACTGAGGATCGGGAGAACCATGGCAAGTCCTCTGCAATTCTGCTTGAGGCCTGCAGTGCCCAGCTTCTCACCAGGGGAAGAGTTTGGGGAAGGCTGTGGCATTAACATGGGCTCTTTTGTGACTGTGTTCTTGGGGGGAGGGCTGTTTAATATAGACTAGCTCAGATACAAAATGCAAATGATGATATCTCCTTAGCAGGTTTTAGATGAACTAGAGTGTGTGGCATACAGAATACCATAAAGGGAAGTTTTCTATAGTACTGTGGTCATTCGCTTACTAAAATTCCTTACCATTACCATAAAAGGTACAAATGGCTATGTAAGGGATATTGAATTCACAAATAAATGAATTCTGTCATCAGAAATAGATTTCTTAGCTACGGCTCACTAGGCTAATCCTCCGCCTTGCAGCGCCAGCACACCAGGTTCTAGTCCCGTTCAGGGCGCAGGATTCTGTCCCGGTTGCCCCTCTTCCAGGCCAGCTCTCTGCTGTGGCCAGGGAGTGCAGTGGAGGATGGCCCAAGTGCTTGGGCCCTGCACCCCATGGGAGACCAGGAGGAAGCACCTGGCTCCTGCCTTCAGATCAGCGCGGTGCTGGCCGCAGCGCGCCGGCCGCGGCGGCCATTGGAGGGTGAACCAACGGCAAAAGGAAGACCTTTCTCTCTGTCTCTCTCTCTCACTGTCCACTCTGCCTGTCAAAAAAAAAAAAAAAAGAAAAAGAAAAAGAAAGAAATAGATTTCTTGTAATTAGTTATATTAGTTGAAAGGGCCACCATAAAACAACACCAATCACCAGAGTAAAAGGAAAGGTTTTATTGTCGGGGGGGGGGGGGGGGTGTTGGAGGAGGAGACCTGGTGACCCAACAGGCTGCCTCGCTGTACATGAGAGAACAGAGAACAGCAGCCTGTACTAGGACAGGTCTTATTATGGCCTAGCAGAGAGAAGGAAGTAAGCAAAGCAAATTCCACTGGGTGTGGTGAAGGCAACCCATATGGTTGGGCCATTTGGTCACCTGATTTCTGGTAAACCAGGCTGGACTTAGGAAACTGAAACTTATTTCACACAATGGCCACTGGGCCTAGGCCTAAGATGGCCCCCTAGGCTTAAGATGGTGCCTCAGATAAGATGGCACCAGTTTCGCTAACACTGATTACTACAATCACTGGCCAGTTTTATCATTTATCCAAGGGCTTTTTCTTTCTGCAATTGCTTCAGTTCCTCTGCAAACTTGCTCCAATTCTCAAAAGACTGAAGTTTTATATTACAGTTTACCTGTTTAATTTTTTTTTTTTTTTTTTTGACAGGCAGAGTGGACAGTGAGAGAGAGAGAGAGAAAGGTCTTCCTTTGCCGTTGGTTCACCCTCCAATGGCCGCCGCTGCAGCCGGCGCACCACGCTGATCCTGGCAGGAGCCAGGAGCCAGGTGCTTTTCCTGGTCTCCCATGGGGTGCAGGGCCCAAGCACCTGGGCCATCCTCCACTGCACTCCCTGGCCATAGCAGAGAGCTGGCCTGGAAGAGGGGCAACCGGGACAGAATCCGGCGCCCCGACCGGGACTAGAACCCAGGGTGCGGGCGCCGCAAGGCGGAGGATTAGCCTATTGAGCCACGGCGCCGGCCACAGTTTACCTTTTTAAAAAGATTTATTTATTCATTTGAAAGGCAGAGGGATGGGGTGGGGGGTGAAAGAAAGAGAGAAAGAGAGAGAGCTTCCATCTGCTGGTTCACTCCCTGAATGGCTGAAACAGCCAGATCTGGTCAGGCTGCAGCCAGGAGCCAGAAACTCCATTGTCCACATGGGTGGCAGGGGTCCAAGGAGCTGAGCCATCTTCCACTGCCTTCCCAAAGTACATAAGCAGGGAGCTGCATGGGAAGGAGAACAACTAGGACTTGAACTGGCACTCTGCTATGGGATGCCAGTGTCATAAGCAATGGCTTAACCCACTGCACCAAAACACCAGTCCTTATAGCTTAATTACCTAAAAAATGACATGGCATTAAGTGTGAGTTCAAGTTTATAAAGCTAAACTCAGTATTGGCCCTTGAGAAAACTGATGCCAAAGGAATATTTACAATAAATAAAAAATAAACTTTGGGTGGAATTCTGGAATCAACAGCATGGATTTTTTTTAAAACCACTACACTACTAATTTTAAAGGTGATTAGATCACTATATATATTATATACATATGATATTACATATACAGACACTATATAGGATACAGTATATTTTATATATATAATTCTTTCATAATTTCAATTTGCTGACCTAAGACAATGTATTCAATCATGAAGTTTCATTGTACATTTTGACTTCATATTGCTTTTTCTGTTTTAGAAACTAAGTGGTAGAACCACAAAAAGGAAGATATTGTGCGTCTCAATGCTGTGCCCTGAGAAATATGGGCACTTTGACAACTAAAGACAGTCACAGGACTGTGGATTCTAAACAAATCTCCAGGTAGCATTATTCTGTGAGTTATTTACTTCTAGTCATATGTCATTGCCAAGTTCTTGCAGAATTTAAACATCTATTGTTCAGGCTTTTGCTGTAGTGACAAACCTCGGCATCTCCATTACTTGTTGGGAAAAGCACAGTTTAAAAACTCAAGAGACACAGAATTCAAATTCTAACTTTGTGCCTATTAGCTGTGTGGGAGTCATTTACTCTCTTTAAACCTCATTTCCTGAGCAGCCACAGGTCAGTCAGATGAGCATGAGAGCTTTGTTTGTTTCAGGAAGATCTAGGTGATCTGATTCCTTTCTCTCCTTCAAATCATTGAGCTCTTTTAAAAGAACTGTAGAACCATTTCTGTCTGGCTTCTCTCTCAGTTCAATACTGTAGTAGGGGGACAGTAAAGTTGGGACAGCTGTAAGTAAGAGACAACATTAACTGTTGGGAAATGCTGGTTGCTAGAATCTAAAGCAACAAAGCCTTGATTTTTTGAAAAGATTATTTGAGAGACAGAGATAGACATACATAGAGACAGCACTCCCATCCCCTGGTTCACTCCCCAGGTGCCTGCAACAGTTGAGGCTGGGCCTGGGGCCAGAACCTGGAGCTGGAGACTCAATCTGGGTCTCTCAAGTGAGTGGCAGGAACCCAGTCATCACTATTGCCTCCCAGGGTATACATTATCAGGAAGCTGGAATCAGGAGCCAAAGAAGGAATTGAACCCAAGTACTCCAATGTAGGACATGGCTGTCCTAACCAATGTCTTAACTGCTAAGCCAAACACCCACACCATGATTTGATTCTTAATGGACATACCAATTCATTAGGAACTTTAAAAGGACACGTCAATTCACCAAACTCCAAATCTCTACCAGACAGGTTGGTGCCCTGACATGACAGCTGTCTCCAGGGACAGCAAGCCAGCACTATCTTACATACTCACTCCTGCAAAACACATTATTTTCCCTAAAGCAGACCTTCAGTTCTTTCGTCTCTCCTAACTGGGATCCCAGCTTTTTGGACTCCTTGAGCAGGATCCTCCGGGACATTCTCAGCCTATTAACCTCTATTATCAGTGAATGCAAAGACCAGTCTTCTCCAATTCTCTGCTGAGCACCACCAAAAATTAGGACAAATCTACCAACAAGATCACCACAGTTTTACAGTTTCCAATCTTAGAAGGGGCTCTAAATTTTTTTAAACATTTTTTTTAAATCCTGCTACTTGCCTATTTGCTTTCACAAAGTTTCCCCAAGATCACTCTTCTCAGGCCATCACACAATCCCTGTCTCACTTGAGTCCATCCACAAGGAACCTCCTCAGCTTCCTGCCCCTCACCCTTGAGCACACCTGGGTCCACACCCATTATTATCTCTTCTTTCCAGGCTTAGTGCTTGAGAGGCCTCTGTCTTCTCAAGTTCAAGATCTCTCTCTTCACTCCCTCCTGCCTATTCAGGGTATGTCAGCATTATAGTCCCAGGATGTATCCCACTATTGGTACCTAGGAGGTACAAGCAGGTTTTACCCCCCAAATGAAGGCCCTCCTTCCCTGCACCTTCAATTTTGCTCTCTTTTTTCTCCTTATCTACAAATTTGCCTCATTCACTTGCATCCTTAAAAAACAACCCTTCCTAGGGCTGGTGTTCTGGTGTGGCAAGTTAAGTGCTGTCTGCGATGCGGGCACCCAATATGAGCACTGGCTCAAGTGCCCCTGCTCCAGTTCCAGTGCAGCTCCCTGATGATGTGCCTGGGAAAGCAGTGGAGGACGGCCCAAGTGTTTGGGCCCCTACATCCATATGGGAGATCTGGAAGGGACTCCAGGCTGCTGGTTTCAGCCCTGCCAAACCCTGGCTGCTGCAGCCATTTGGGAAGTGAGACAACAGATAAAAGATCTCTCTCTCTCTCTCTCTGTCTCACCTCCCCCCATTCTGTCTTTCATATAAATAAATAATTTTTTTTTAAAAAAACCTTCCTTTAACCCTGTATTCTTCTTCTACTATTCTCTTTTCTCAGATAGCCTCTTCCTTCCTAATCTCTTTTTTTTCTTCTAAAACCAAAGTGCTGTTTATTAATTTACTAGGAAACACTGTGGCCAGCACATGGTCTGAAATACATGTGTTCCTAGAAACAGCACATTCTGGATGCAGGAGTAAACAAGAAGGAAGATATGGAAAGTCGTCTGATAAAGTCAGATTCCAGGAAGTTTAGAGCATACCCCGCTCATGGGTCTTAGGCTAACGCATCCTTTAATCCCGACTTCTTGCCAATGCAACCTGAGCTCACTTTCCAATCACTCCTTAAAGAACAACATGTTTCTAGTTTCCACCTTCTTTAGTGCCCTGAAGCTGCCTTCACTCACACTTTGCTGTTTGAAAAAAACAGTGCAACTATTTGGAGTTTGATGTCCCTGTGCTATTGGACTGCTCTAATTCACTCCATCCTTCTGTTTGGTTTTGGTTTCTGTGACACTCATCCTCCCCCGACCTGGCTGACACCCCATTTGCTGACGCCTTCCTTAGTTCCCTCTACCCTGCACCATCCCTGCCAGGTGTTTCCCAACCTAACACCATTGGCCTTTGTCCAGACGATCTATTCCCTTCAGTCTCCTCATGCTCTCGATCTCCTCCTCCTGCTATCTTACATCTTACATCTTACATCTGCTCTAAGAAACAGAATCTGAAGAGAGGGGATCTAGAGGAAAGTGAAGAAGTTACAGACAGTGAAGGACAGTGGATGAAAGGCGTATGAGCCTACGGAGAGGGCCGCTTGCCTGATGAGGTGAGGTCACTAAGCCTTCCTGTTAACTGTTCCCCTTCCACAGGCTCAACTCCTACAGTCAGACACAGATCAAATGGAAAGCTGTGTTTCTCCAACACTGTGTGTTTGCCAGATGGCAGGAGAATCATTGAGAAGACTGGACTGTGAAGTTTAAGTGTGAGGACAGAGAGAAGTTCGTGAAGAATTATAAAGTAGCCAACAGACATGAGGCCAAATAAGGCCGGAGGGGCAAACTTTTACAACCCCATACAGTAATTATTCCCTGTTTGTACTACTTCTGTACCTGGGAAACATTTCTATTATCTCACCATCACATGCTATGTTATCATTATGTCTAATGGTTTGTGGTAATTTACTCAGCTTTGCTGCTCCAGCAGTACTCAGAACAGGACTTACAGAGGTCAGAGACTTGGCTCAGCACCTCATGATTGCTACAATTATTTTTTGTGTGTGACCACTGTCTGGGATCTTGGTGTACCACAACATAGCCTTTGGCATACATGCTGTTAGCTCCCAATATTTTTATATGATTTTTGTATGATTTTCAAGATACAAGTAAAACTATCTGCACAGATAGAGTAAAGCTAAAGCCACAGCATTTAAAAAATTGTTAACAAAACTACATTGTTTTAATTTTAAGGAATATTAGAAAAGCCAAAATCCATTCAGTAAGGGTGAATACATTAAAATTATTTAAAATGGGGCAATGCAGTCTACATATAAATTTAATCAAGATGAAAATAAACATAGCTTCTGGGTAGTCACAAAATCTTTAATAGAAATGTTGTTTTATTAATGAGATGTTTGAGAAACTCTGACTGTCAGCTCCTAGAGGGCAGGAAGCATGCTTGCTGAATTAATCTTATTTATCTGTGACCCTCTGTAAGGATACAGCACTTACCAAGGCAATCAGGAGAGCACTAAATACTGCTTCTGAATAAATGCAATAATGTTTATCTTATTTTTATCATTTTAAAGCACTAATTTTGTGGTTAACTTCTCATTATCTTGTTGTCATTTGATAAAAATGAAAAGCTACAGCTCTGCAAGATGAACTCAGGATAATTTTCCCTCATATAAAACAATCTTTTTGTAGTTCACACACTATTCTTTACAGTGGAGTCTATATCTTTTAAAACACAGCTGCAGGATATTTAATGCTCATTTTACTTTGGTACTATATGGAACACTGGAGCACTGGACCACAATGTCAGCTGCCACGGGAGCCTGTGAAACTCGACTATATCTAACATCTTAAATGAAATACTAATTGGAATATCCACGTAGCCCAATTTTCTGATTTCCTGTCTGCTTGTAGTACTTTAAAATCTATGGATAGGTTTCAAGATGTCCTGACTCCAAAATGGACAGAAACAGGAGAAAGTGGTGAGCAGGGAGCGAGTACATGAGAGAAGTCCCAAAAGAAACATTCATTTTGTGTTCCACAGAACAGAACTAAGCCCCTGAAATCCACATACTGTCATGCATACACCTCCACCTCATGCAAACCGTGGGAAGTACCAGAAGGATGCCAATAACCCAACCCCCATCAATTACATTGAAAAAACTTGATTATTTGGTAAAGGATAAGAAATTGTCTCAAATATTTTCATCTGCACCAATCAACCAGGCTAACATTCCTAAATTAGTGATAAGCAGGGTGAAATATACCTGTCTTTTTTTTTTTAAGGGACCCATTAGCAAATCTAGCCACCCCTCCCTATTCATGGTTAGATTCACAATAGATTTATTATGAGTTGGGCCTGAGGAAAGAGGCGGATGACTGAAGGAATAGAAATGTCACTGGCAATTTCCTCTTCTTTCCAATTAATGGTATTGTACTGTACACAGGAAAGTGAGTTTCTCATCTCAAGTACACAGTAGGGAGAAACAAACCTGAGAAAATTGTGATTGTTTTCATTAAGTATGGTTAACACAGGCAGCATACATTAGTGCAGGGGAAGAACAAAGAAAATGCATTTCCTTTCACAGTAGGAGAAAAACAAAGTGGGAGAGCAGTAAAATCTGTACTAAGTTGATAGATTTAATCAAATGCAAAAGGAAACATAGAGACGATATTGAAAAGGGTATCAGTTTGATACCAGGATGATAGATCTAGCTCAGGCAAGATGAGCTTCTGTGCTTTCTTAAGGCCTCACTGAAGAAGGTATTAAGTAGTCATATCTTTAAGACTGTATAAGGGAAATTCCAACATTTTTTAAAATCTAGTTTTATAGCTAAAAACATAAGGAATATTTATTAAAATATTTATAAGAAATTCATACAAAATTTAAAAAGTGCAATGCAAAATTTAGGAATACAGTGCATTAACAATATATGAAACCAAATGAGTCAATGGAAAGAATGTAAACTGGGAGAAAACATAAATTGCACTGATTTCATAAATTCATCATGGCTTTGTTATCCAAGAAAGTACAGACCTGTCCCTCTATTAGCAGACTTGCTTGCACCTAGTTTGAATTTTTATCAGCAAAGCTGAGGCTATATTCCCAGTAGTTTTTTTTTTTAACTAATGAAATGCACATTTAAAGAAAAATGAAAGTGGGATTTTTATTTGAATATGCAGGGGCTTCAGGAAATTCATGGAAAATGCATATTATGTGAAAGTTATGCATGGATTTCAATTACTGTTAGCAACAAGATAAACTTATCTTTGAATTCCGCTTTCCATGAATTGTTTGGAGTATCCACGTGCATCTACATATAATAACATAATACACTTCTGTAACTTTTTTTGGTATATAGGGCCAGTAATCATTGTATCCACTTTATTTATCCCCTTCCTTAGTGTTAATCTTAAATTCACTCATTAGTCTATTGAGCACCTAAACCCTGACAGGGCTAGTTTTCTCCAATGAAAATCATGTAATTGTCAATAATTGAGGCCTTACCCAGAGAAGTTGAGGCTGTGACTATCTATTTATTGAATATAGCAGAGGGACAAACAGAGAGGGGTCACATGATTTAGTTTATATAAAAGAGAATTTTGTCAAAACAGGTGTTAAACTAGAGATGTAACAGTATCAAAGAAAACCTTTGTGGGTATCCTTAAAAGTGCAGATATCTTTAAAAGTCATTATTTGCTCTAAGAACACACATCGAAGTTACTCTTAATATTTAAGTTACTTGATTTTTCTATTCTTCTTTGTCCTTAGTGACACAGAAATTCAACAAATTTCAAGTGAGTTACAAAACAGGTATGCTACAATGGAGAAGATGGAACCTTCCTCCCTGATAGGCAAACCTTTCACAGGCAAGCACTCTGTCTCTTTCACAGTAACAGTATTGAAAACATAGGTTGGTAATGTGCTATTAATAATGCATGCCTCACAGACTCCTTCTGAACAGGCAGAAAGAAAAGGGTGTGAAGGGGTACGTGAGTGTGGATGAAACAAGGTTGGCAACGGGTGGGTAACTGCTGGGAGTGAGTTGTGAGTACATGAGGTTGATAACAACAGTCTCTCTACTATTTCCATAATAAAAAAAATTTTTTAAAAGACAAAAAAAAAAAAACCCTAAGATAAAGCACAAATTTTACTTTCCAAAAATCAGTTAGAATAAAAGCATAAATAGGAATGAATGATTAGGATGACATGAATTAACCATTTACAGATAATACACAAAGTTTGCTTTAGTAACTTAAATTCTTTCCCTCAGTTCACAATATAGCTATGACCTGGATATACACCCATTGTTATACCCAGCAAAATGGATTCACTGGACTTTTACTTCTCCTGACTTATCTTTAATGAAATCATTCCTAGACAGGCAGTTGAGGGTGAAAGAAAAAGCAAAGGACCTAGATAAATCAAGAACGACCAAGAACTGACAAACAATAGAAGGCTTGGTAGAAAAACAGGTGTGATGGATCACTAACGTCCATCTTGAATTTTCTCACCACTCATTATTCAGAAGGTCATAGAAAGGTCAATTACTTCCAATTACATTGTTCTCTATAGAGTAGGTGCTCAATAAATGAATGTTAATTAGCTAAAATAGCACCCTATGCTCAATTGTTCAATTACAAGTGGCCACACTACCAGTGCTGACTTTTAAATTTGTGCTACAATTAAAGCATGTCATCTTTATAAATATATATAATGTATGTATGTATGTGTGTGTGTATATAGATATATATATATCTCCCCAACATATGAGGGAGGCATGTTCTACCTGATATCCAAAGGAGACCATCAGCCACATATCCAGCATGACATGAGAGGGATCGGTCAAAGGACTGCACAAAAGTCCATTTGTTCTTCTTGGGGCAGTATCTCTCTACTGTAGGCAGAACCTGGCGCAGTTCATTTCTGCCTCCAACCGCATAGAGGTATTCATCCATGGCACCCAGCACAAAATGCTCCCGGCAGTTCTTCATGGGTGCTATCTCTGCCCAGGAATTACTGCGGGGGTCAAAGCGACAGGCAGTCCTCACAGCACATGTCCGGCCGCTGGCATGCTCAACTTCCCCTCCGGCTACAAACAGGAAGTCTCCCATGACTGCCACACAGTGGTGGCTTCTTCCCACAGGCATGGGAGCCAGTTCACTCCAGTTGGCAATAGCGGCGATGAGAGCATTCTCCTGATCTACAGGATTGAAGTACCGGAGCTCCTTGACTTTACACACCTCACGCTTTTTCCCACCGATGATATACAGGGTGTCGGACTGGAACCGCGGTTTGGTCCTGCGAGTCTGCCAGACAGGCTGTGCATAGATGCTCTGGTGGTATTCTAGGGCCTCGTTGACAAGAGCTGTGGCCGTCTCGCTTGCTTGGACGAGGGGGTGGGACAGGGCCACTGTATGGAGAGTATCCACATCCATGAGGCCAAAGCGGATGTACTGCAGGAGCTCATCCAGGTACTGGTAATGGCAGTTGTGTTCCAACCACCTCACAGCTAGCTGAAACAGAGGGAGGTGGAATGAGAGGAGAATACAAAGAAAAGAAAGAAAAAGCAACAGTAAGGGCGCCTAGCAGGTCACAATGAATTCTTTCTGTGACTTACTAATACACTTTCTGTTAGAAACAGTGTCGCACTGGAATATTCTGATATTCAGGTGAGGAACCTTTTTCTGTGTTAATAGAGACACAAGAGAATTCACGACATTGTTGTAAGAACAGTGTTAAGCAACACTGATGGGGGCTTAAGATATCACTAGGCATAAGTAATAACTGCTTTTCAAAGAATACAAATATTGTTGAAAAACAGTCTGTTCCCTGCGTTTTGTGCATAAGAAGCTTGGAACATCCTACCAACCAGGAAATGTCAGCAGTGACCAGTGCCATCACAGCTGAAGTAATGTATGTCAACCCATGCATCAAGGTGCTGTATCAATAGAAATCATGTAAGAAAATATGTGATCATCTGAGACCACAGGCTGTACTTGAGAGAAAATCAATATAACACTAGCAGAATGATTTAGGAAGAAAAAAGACTTTCCCTCCACCCTTTTTGCTAAGTATGACAGCCTAGAAGCAAGAGAAGAAGAAGGAAAAAAAAGCCTGCAATCTGTCCATTTTATTTTTTTTCTTTCCATTAGTTTGGACCTTGAAGACAGTTGTTATTTGTGCATGTAACAGACCAGCAATTTGTTAGAGCCATTTTCACAAAAATTGACTATCACGGGATTACCTTTGTATTATGGACATATAACAGGAATTCTTTATTTTCCCATCCAGATCTCTTTCAAGAAGAAGAGGAGTAAGAACTCTTGACTACAGGCAAAGAGAATTTCTTAAAACTAAAGTGGGTACATTAAATGATAAATAAATTAAATAATGCTTTTTAAAAATCAAAGTAATTCAGTTATAGACAAATTGAAGTAATTTCTTTAACATGTTTTAATATTTAAGTTTGGCAAATGTCCCCACATACCAGCATAAAGAAGTATATTCAATACATGGGAACTTCTAAAAGTTCATGGAAAGTGTAATTAAAAGACAATGTACATTTTCATGAGCTTTATGATGACTCCTTGTATGTCCAGTGAACATAGTTGATATAAATTATTCTTTTTTATAAAGCTTTTATTTAATAAATATAAATTTCATAGGTACAACTTTTGGAATATAGCAGTTCTTCCCCCCATACCTGCCCTCCTACCCCCAAACTGTCCCACCTCCTACCCCCTCTCTCATCCCATTCTTCATTAAGATTCATTTTTAATTATCTTTATATACAGAAGATCAACTCTATACTAAGATTTCAACAGTTTGCACCAACACAGACACACAAAGTATAAAGTACTGTTTGAAGACAAGTTTTACCGTTAATTCTCATAGTACAGCTCTAATTAAGGACAGAGTTCCTACATGCGGAGCAAGTACACAGTGATTTAACACTTGACAATAGTGGCCTTCATTGTGGCATAGCAGATAAAGCTGCCACCTGCAGTGTTGGCATCCAGTATGGGCGCCAGTTTATATTCTGGCTGCTCCACTTCCAACCCAGCTCTCTGCTATGGCCTGGGAAAGCAGTAGAAAATGGCCCAAGTCCTTAGGCCCCTGCACCCACATGGAAGACCTGGAAGAAGCTCCTGGCTCCTGGCTTTCGATTGGTGCAGCTCCAGCCATTGCAGCCAATTGGGAAGTGAACCAGCAAATGGAAGACCTCTCTCTCTCTCTCCCTCTCTCTCTCTCTCCTTCTCTCTCGGTGTAACTCTTTCAAATAAATAAATAAATATTTAAAAAAAGATTGACACTCTTATTTATGATGTCAGTGATCACTCGAGGTTCTTGTCATGAGCTACCAAGGCTAGGAAAGCCTTTTGAGCCACAAACTCCATCAGTATTTAGACAGGGCCATAAGCAAAGTGGAAGTTCTCTCCTCCCTTCAAAGAAAAGTACAATGAGGTTTTACCTCACCCCAATTAGAATGGCACTCATACAGAAATCAATAAACAATAAATGCTGATGAGGATGTGGGGGAAAGGTATCCTAATCCACTGTTGATGGGAACGTAAACTAGTAAAGCCATGTGGAAGATAGTACGGAGATACCTTAGAAAGCTGAAAATAGGCTGGCACCGCAGCTCACTAGGCTAATCCTCCACCTGCAGCACCGGCGCCCCGGGTTCTAGTCCCAGTTGGGGTGCCCGGATTCTGTCCCGGTTGCTCCTCTTCCAGTCCAGCTCTCTGCTGTGGCCCGGGAAGGCAGTGGAGGATGGCCCAAGTGCTTGGGCCCTGCACCCACATGGGAAACCAAGAGGAAGTGCCTGGCTCCTGGCTTCGGTGCAGCGTGCCAGCCATAACAGCCATTTTGGGGGTGAACCAATGGAAGGAAGACCTTTCTCTCTCTCTCTCTCTCTCTCTCTCTCTCTCTCTCTCTCTCTCAGTGTTTAACTCTCTGCCTGCCAAAAAAAAAGAAAAGTAAAGAAAGCTGAAAATAGACCTACCCTATGACCCAGCAATCCCACTCCTGGGAATTTACCCAAAGAAAATGATATCATCATATGAAAAGTTATCTGTACCCCCATGTTTATTGCAGCTCAGTTCACAACAGCTAAGATTTGGAATCAACCCAGGTATCCATCAACTCATGATTTGATATAGAAATTACTGTATTATATATAGTATGGAATACTACTCAGCCATAAAAAGAATGTAATCTTGTCTTTTGCAACAAAATGGATGCAACTGGAAACCATTATACTTAGTAAAATAAGCCAGCCCCAAAAATATAAATATCATGTGTTTTCCCTGATCTGAGGTAACTCATAGAGTATAAAAATGTAATGTATAGGAGTGAAATTGACATTTTGAGATTTGATGATTGTTTGTAGCCCTTGTCTCTGCTGTTGAGGAACAGTGTTTTTTCTTCTATTTGTTGAACTCTTTCTTTAGTGTAGAGTTAATCTTATGAGTATAAAGTAAATTAAAAGTAGATCACTGTAAAAATTGAGAGGAAGGAGAAGGAAGGATGGGAGCGTGGCAAGGAGGGAGGGTAAGCTGGGAAGTATCACTATATTCCTAAACCTGTATAAATGAAGTATATGAAATTTGTTTACCTTAAGTTAAAGAAAAAGAAGTTTCAAGGGACAAGATCTCAATAACTTCCTTGCAGGATAATTCAACAACTTAATAACTGATTTCCCATTCTTTGTCCACAAAGCTTTCAAAATCAGAAAAAAAATCATCTCATTCAAAATCACTTCTCATGTACCAGGTAAAATTTCCTGAACCCCAAACTTCAATTTTGCTCTTAATTTTACCACCTTACTGTTCTGCATCTTTACATGGACACTCTGGGAAACAGCTGGGGAGAAACATTAGGTAAATACCCAGGTCTCCACAGCCTCTTTTTGTTGCAGAGTGCTGCCCATTTAATTATTTTTCTCTCTCTTCATAAATCAGTTCTTCCTGTGCCATAATCAATCTTGCAGCCCATCTCCAAACATTCTCCAGCTCATCTTTATCTTTCTAGGAAACTATGTCACTAACTGTGCAAGGGGCACTAAAGTAACTAGGCTCTGCTCTCAAGGAAATCTCCAGCAAAACAGACTGTCACTGGAACAGTGACCACTGGGTTCTACTCTGGCTTTATGTCTACTATCACCGCATGTCACATGTCTCCTGCTATCCATGATCAATTTCCCCAGATACTATGTATTACAGAATATTCTGTGTACATACATTAGTTTGTATTTTCTGGGGGTAATTTTTATAGAATTTCTTTGCAACATTTCTCACAAATAATTTTCACATCTTTATAATTTACTAATATTTTCAGACCACACAAGTCATTCATACTTTGGATCACAGGTGAATATAAGTTACAAGGAACTATCCTGCCACCAACTTCAAACCTAACATGTATACAAGTTACCTGGGGTAATCAGATTCTGATTCAGTAGGTGGTGGTGGAATTACGATTCTGTATTGCTAATTAGCTTCTAGGTGTTGTATATGCTACTACTCTGTAGACCACACTTTTGTCGCTCCCCATCTTCGTGGAGGAACGACACAGGACCCTGCGCTGTTCTTTTGTCTGCTTGGCCCTCCCGGGTTTGCTGCTGGTTCTTCCCGGGTTGGCTACCGACCCTTCCACCTCCGTGGAAGGGCGGTTCCCCCTAGCCACTTTCCCCACTTCCGCGGGGGAGCGGCACACCGCCGGCCGGCTCTCTCGGGGGCTGCACAGGTGTTATTCGGATAGATGTTCCCCTTAGATGTTCCTGGTGCATGCTGTCTCTCTCCTCCTTTATAGTCCTCTTCCACCAATCCCAACTCTGCAACCTACACGCCGAGTACGCTGCTCTCCTCCAACCAGGAGCAGGTCCTGTTTATTGGTTGAACTGGAGGCAGCTGTGTAGAAGCTGTTTTTACTCCTCTCCCAGCACCATATTATGGGAGAGCAGATGCATAGAATAAGTCTTAATTCCAGTAACTTAGTCTAGTCCGAGTTGCTCTCAGTTGCTCCCCACAACTTTACGTAGAAAGATTTGGTGTTTTGGCATAGTAGGTTCAGCCATCAACTGTGACATTGTCATTCATATAGGCACCAGTTCTAGTCCTGGCTGCTCCACTTCCAAGCCAGCTCACTGCTAAAGCACCTGGGAAGACAGTCAAAGATGGTCTGGGTACTTGGGCCCCACCCAACCATGTAGAAAAGCAGATGGAGTTTCGGCCTCCTGGCTTCAGCTTGGCCCAGGCACAGCCGTTGCAGCCATCTGGGGGGTAAACCAGGGGATAGAAGATTGATTTCTTTCTCTCCATCTGTCTGCCCCTCTGCCTTTCAAATAAATAAATCTTTCAGGCATAATTTGAAGTACTTCAATATTATGGGTAAGAGAGCATGTTTTGACACCCTTAGTTCTGCAGGGTCTATAAATCAAGGACTGATTCTTATAAACACTCTGCACTTTTGCCTTTATAATGATAAAAATACATATAAAAGTGTTAATATGCTCCATTTTTACTTTCATAAAAATATAAAGAAAAAAAACACTAAATCCATGGATAATTCTCATGTATCCAAATGATGAAAGGAATGGCAAAGAAAATTCAAAAAAAGTGGGCCACTTCCAAATCACTTCTATGCTGTGAACCTCACCAGTGCACTATTCAAGCCATGCTGAATTAAGGGCAATGTGATGCAGGAAGTCCTGCAGCCCATTTTAGGGGCTTAATGACTGTCATGGTAGAAGGGTGATCCATCAGTGGGCATCACACAATCCAAAGACCACAGCTAGCTTTGCAGCATGTTTTGTGTTTCAGCTTAAGAGAGTTTATGACAGGAACTATTTGGTTTTTAAAATAATGATACTACATTGAGAGAGCATAATTCATGGGATGATAAAATCGTATCTTGTTTATTCTGACATACTGATATCCCCATCACCCTAAAATCTAGCATTTAATCAGAAAGAGAATGAGAAAAATAACTAACGGCTTGTCTCCCACTTTTTTGGAGACAAAGCCAGCAATAGTGGAAAAGAGATTACCAATTCAGCTGGGGGAATGGCCCGCAACCAAGAGTGCTTAGGAAACAGGCCATCAGGCAAGATGTCTCCTATTTGATTTGAAACACAATGGACCATCATCTCCAAGAACAACAAGTGACCTCCCAAGCACTCTGCCTGACCCAATGTATCTGATGCAATGGAGAATTGTTCCCTCCTAAAACGAACATTTGCCACAGGTTAATATAACTTCAACTTATCCCATTCTCTATCTCTGATAAAAAACAGTCCTTGGCACATAGTTGGCTACAAAGATCTGTTGAATAAATCGAAAATCCTTTACAGAACTTTGTAGGCTATTTCTCTTAAACAAGCAAACAATATCAAGATCTTTATTTCTTTATATATTTATTTATTTATCTATCACAGGCTTTAGTTTTCTATTTTATTATCTCATTTTTTATGGCTTTCCAATAAGACCTTTCTAAGCTCTCAAAGCTCCACACTGCAGCATGCAGTGTACTAAACTTAGATATATAAGCCCTTATTTTCTTCCCTTATATGCTTGAATGCTGGCTACCTGTATTTGAAATTCTTGGCAATACAATGAACATCATAGTCTTTTAAGCCTTCAAATAAATCATATGAGTTTATACAAGGAGAAACTTTACAGTCTACTTGGTTCAAGCAGAATATATATATATATATATATATATATATATATATAATCCTAAATATAATAATATGTAATTCTAAATTCTACAAAAATTGCTCTGGTTCAATTAAATTATTCAGTTTATTCTCAGGTATTTCAGAACTACATCAATTGAATGACCAAATATATTCCTAACATTATCAAGTCCTTGAGTTTGATCTAAATTCCTTTACTGTTCATGTCAAACACACTCAGAATCTGTTGTTTGAAATCTAGAATTCCTAATCCTTTTAAATAAGTATGTGTTTTGATGTCTAAATCTACTCATGTATATCCATGTATGTGTGTACTCTATAATATGATTCCAAGCATAAGAAATCTCACAAATTTCTTGAAAATTATTACTTATGAAGTCTTCCCAAATCTAAAAACACTAATCAGTGTACTCTTCCATCAAAATGTCTTTTTTTTTAAAGATTTATTTATTTATTTGAAAGTCAGAGTTACACAGAGAGAGAGGAGAAGCAGGGAGAGAGAGAAAGAATTCTTCCATCTGATGGTTCACTCCCCAATTGGCTGCAACAGCCAGAACTGTGCCAATCTGAAGCCAGGAGCCAGGAGCTTCTTCCAGGTCTCCTACGCGGGTGCAGGGGCCCAAGATCTTGGGTCATCTTCTACTGCTTTCTCAGGCCATAGCAGAGAGCTGGACTGGAAGTGGAGCAGCCGGGTCTTGAACCGGCTCGCATATGAGATGCTGGCGCTTCAGGCCAGGGCGTTAACCCGCTATGCCACAGTGCTGGCCCCCAAAATGTCTTTGTTTTGCAAATACATATACACAAGTTCCCTTCAAAAGCAGGTTCTTATCGCATGAGTTGATCAAATATTTTTAAGTGACATCAACAAGAGACAAAATCTTTATGACATTGTCTAAAGTAACTATTTCTTTGGCTTGTCCCATAGATATTGTTTCTCTGTGAAAAGGATGTTCTTATCATAGAAGTCATCAGCCACAGCTGAATAAGCAATGACTGCTATTTTTGTTCTTTGCCTTATTCTACCACTTTGGCCAGCAGAAGCTATTGTTACTTTCCTATGGAAAACTTGGCTGTAGACAGCTTTGCTGAAAGTGCAAACTGAGCCCTCCTTTTGGCAGAGGCCCATGCTGTGATGGCACAGTGTCTACACCCTTACCAATCTTGCCATCCCATTGAGATCAGCCAGGGTACCAGACTCCCCTCAGTGACTGAAAGACAGCATAAATTCTGCAGTTCTGCAAATTCAGAAAGGGACAAAGGGCGGGCCGAGGGGTAAATCACCAGAAAGTGACATTCCTGAACATCAACAGAAAAGCTGGGAATGTTAGAGTGTTTGGACAACACAGAGTAGGAAATCAGGGATGCTGCTTTTAATAGAACGAATGACTTGTGTGGGCAGAAGTTCCCCTTTCTAAACAGACGACCAGCCATGCTCTCTGTCTTCTATTCCATGCCCTCAATGGGAAGTTCAGGGATTATTATTTATTAGAGGAAAGTACGTATCTAGGGAACATTTTATAATGCCTTGAGTTCTAGTAAACATAAAACTTTATCATGACATTCTTTTAATATTACATAAAGTTTCTTTAGATTAAAAATGTGAAAGTTGGCCTAATGCAGGTGTTGAAATTTGCTATGCTGTGTTACACAGAAGCTCACCTCCTTAATGTGTGTCTTGTAAGGTCCATTTAGTGACTTAAACCTGAATAGTAACGCTGTGGAGAGGAAAGCTTATATAAAGAAATGAATGTACCACATCTTGCAGTCACATCTTTTCTATAAAATCAAATGAAAGGCAGTGATTCCTATAAAATCCAAAAACACCAGAAACTAGAGATGCAGAATCAAAGCATTTTCTTCTACCAGAACAATGAAAATGTTACCATGGAGGGATATTAAAAATTATAACAGTGCTCACTCGAGTGCTATAATTAAAATTGTGTCAACATTTTGCTTGTAAAACAGATTTTTCAAGGGAGGTTGCACATTAACCATTATAGCTGACTACAGACTTACATAAGATGCATAGGCTATTTTTTTCCCCTCTAAGAAATATATTTCAATGGAATCAGTCTGTTGAGGCCCCAGATTCATATACTGTGAGAAAAAAAGAATCTGCAGCTTCAAAAAGGAACATTTTGCTTAGCAGATACAATAACACATATTCTTTCATTCTTCATTTAAATTTTATTAAGTTGGGATATTGATAAATGCTCTTTCTTTAACATTAGCATAAAATCTGTGCTCTGATAATTATATATTTTTTCAAAAAATATATTTATATTTTTATAAGGGCTGGTGCTGTGGCACAGCAGATTAAGCCACCTCCTGCTAAGCCGGCATCTGCTCCTCTTCTGATCCAGCTCCCTGCTAATGCACCTGGGAAAGCAGCAAACGATGGTCCAAGTACTTAGGCCTCTGTTCTCTCATGGGAGACCTGGATAAAGCTCCTGGTTCCTGACAGATGGGGATAGGCACCTATGGCTTTAGGAACCACCACAAACACCTCACTGAAACAGATCACATTTAAGTTGTAGCTATTTAAGAGGCAGGCAAAAAGTGACCTGTGTTGTCTTTTGGCTCCACATTATAACACAAGAGTTTTAAAAAGTTAAGTTGTCTTATCAAGATGAAGACAAAATAAAGATAGGAACAGAGGTGAAGTTAGTATCCTGTGAAATTCTTTCTACTTAAGAAGTGGCTATCAATTTGAGCTTATCTTTAAAAAGTCAATAACAAAAGATGGGTGAGTATATAGCTGGCACTGGACCAGTCGGTTGGTTTCTCCTATCTAACATGAGTAAATTTATGTGATAGCCTCTTTTACCTCAAGGACATATGTCACCAAAAATATTTCACATTAGCATCCTCCAAAATTCTTCTAAGTGGGAGAGGCAAACAAAATTAATCAGTATTTCTAATATTCAAGCTGCAGGTTTCTATAGCATGAATGGGTTTTTAAAAATGTTTTCTTTCTTTCTTTCTTTTTTTTTTTTTTTTGACAGGCAGAGTTAGTGAGAGAGAGAAACAGAGAGAAAGGTCTTCCTTCTGTTGGTTCACCCCCTAAATGGCTGCTACGGCCGGCATGTTGTGCCGATACAAAGCTAGGAGCCAGGTGCTTCCTCCTGGTCTCCTATATGAGTGCAGGGCCCAAGGACCTGGGCCATCCTCCACTGCACTCCTGGGCCACAGCAGAGAGCTGGACTGGAAGAGGAGCAACCGGGACAGAACCGGCGTCCCAACCGGGACTAGAACCCAGGGTGCTGGTGCCGCAGGCGGAGGATTAGCCTAGTGAGCCGCGGCACCGGCTAGCATGAATGGTTTTTATAAAAATCTTTTTAGAAAAAAAAGTGGTTTTTTTTTCCTCTATGATTCTGTACTCAATGGAAATACACGCACTTGTGTGCACATGTGAAGGTACACATGCACACAGGCCCACCCAAGGACAGAACAGGGTTACATCATAGTCTTTTTCTTCTTGGGAACAATTTAATATATTATCCAAGTCAACAGATAATATCTCTTATAAAATTGAAATAATCTTGGCCCAAGAACACACATTTCACATTTGTAAAGTGACTGCTTCAAGGTACTATTTATTTAGAATCCCAGAATGAGATCTTATAAATAAATGCCATTACTTAGTATTTAGTAAACTGTTCACATAAATTTTACCTCTGGACTGCTTTAAAATATGCCATAACCGGCCGGCGCCGCTGCTCACTAGGCTAATCCTCTGCCTTGCGGCGCCGGCACACCAGGTTCTAGTCCTGGTTGGGGCGCCGGATTCTGTCCCGGTTGCCCCTCTTCCAGGCCAGCTCTCCACTGTGGCCCGGGAGTGCAGTGGAGGATGGCCCAAGTGCTTGGGCCCTGCACCCCATGGGAGACCAGGATAACTACCTGGCTCCTGCCATCGGATCAGCGCGGTGCACTGGCCGCAGCGCGCCGGCCATGGCGGCCATTGGAGGGTGAACCAACGGCAAAAGGAAGACCTTTCTCTCTGTCTCTCTCTCTCTCACTGTCCACTCTGCCTGTCAAAAAAATAAAAATAAAAAATAAAAAATAAATATGCCATAACCATGTACATACTAAGAACGTAGGGTAATGTTTTAGATGGCAAGAATGTCCTACAGGACAATAAAGGACAACTGACATCACCCATGTCAATGATGCTGCAGGGAAAGTGAAACCCGTTATTGATCTCCTGATGTTTGAGCAAAATCTATGAACAATTACAGAAATAACATCCCGTAATTGTCTTTCAGTGGTCTGATGGTGGTCTCTGAGCCCTCTATTCAGTGATGGCTGGGATTGCTTCAGAGCACTCCATGATGCTGGACTGATGGCATGAGACTGCTCAATAGGATGTTACTGCCGGTACATTAATATAGCATGTCTCAGTGTATGCTGAAGGAACTCTGCCTTTGATCTGTAAGACGATACACTTACTTATATGATTGGAATAACACTGGAAAATGAAATAAAAGAAACTTGGCCAATAGAAGAAAGCTCTTCTGTACCCCATTGGCAACAGGGACCAGTGTGACACGACGTGGGCCATGCCATTTCACATTCTTTCTCAGCTACTACATGCCATCACAGCACATTATCAGGCTGAAGCCAGTTGAAATGTCCAGAGAAATCCCGAGACTTTTTACTGCTACTAGTTGGCACATGCCCATGGAGATAAATATGACCTAATTGTCGCTCCCCCTCTTCGTGGAGGAACGACACAGGACCCTGCGTTGTTCTTTCGTCTGCTCGGCCCTCCCCGGGTTTGCTGCTGGTTCTTCCCGGGTTGGCTACTATCCCTTCCACCTCCGTGGAAGGGCAGTTCCCCCTGGCCACATTCCCCACTTCCGCAGGGGAGCGGCACACCGCCGGCCGGCTCTCTGGGGGGCTGCACAGGTGTTCCCCTTAGATGTTCCCCTTAGATGTTCCTGGTGAATGCCGTCTCTCTCCTCCTTTATAGTCCTCCTCTGCCAATCCCAACTCGGCTGCCCACACGCCGAGTACGCTGCTCTCCTCCAATCAGTAGCAAGTCCTACAGTTTATTGGTTGAACTGGAGGCACCTGTGTAGAAGCTGTTTTCTTCTCTCCCAGCGCCATATTGTGGGAGAAGAGATGCATAGAATAAGTCTTAATTCCAGTAACAGTCTAGTCCGAGCTGCTCCCCACAGATCCCCCTTTCTTTTTATTTTTTGGCGTTGATACGTGCCTGTCTTCGGTGCCCCATGGCACACACTCTGCTCTGCTTGCTAGAGTTGCCACAGGTTCTTACAAGTCCTATCAATCAGGCAAACCGAATCCAGGTCCTCTCTTCGCCATGTTGTGAGGAGGTTTTTAGGCGCTGATGCGTGCCTGTGTTCGGTGCCCTGCAGCGCATGCTCTGCTCTGCCTGCAGGGGCTTACAAGCCCTAACAATCAGGCAAACCGAATCCAGGCCTTCTCATTGCCGTATTGTGGGGGAGACTTATTAGTGTTGGTTCGTGCCTATCTTCGGTGACCTGCAGCTCATACTCTGGTCAAGCTGCCTGCTGGTGCTTACCGCCTTAATCAGGCAGACCGAATCCAAGCTCTCTCATTGCCATGTTGTGGGGTGACTTATTGGTGTTGATAACGTGCCTGTCTTTGGTGGCCTGCGGCGCATAAGCTGCTAGCCGCCCGCAGGTGCTCATCGCCTCACTAATCAGGCAGACCGAATCCAAGCTCTCTCATTGCCATGTTGTGGGGAGGCCTTTCTATTTCTCTATTTCTCTATCTCCGGGCATTCCTATTTCTCCCATTTTACTTCTATCTTCCAGCATTCCTATTTCTCTCCTTTTACTTCTAAACTTCTGTTTCTCTTATCCCTGCGGCTTCCCGGCGGCGCTCGCCCCGAGGCTGCTTCTTGGCACCTCGCCCCACGGCAGCTTCACGGCTCTGCGCAGCTTCCCGGCGCCTTGCCCCGCTGGCGGGCTCCCGGCTCTGCGCGGCTCAGCTTCGCGCGCACGCTCCGCGGTCTCCACGCACTTCGCGCCCGCACCACGGCCTCGCGCCAGCCCCGCGTTCCCTATCTATTCACGCCCCGTGCTCTCTCTGCACGCGGCGGCTTCCGCGAATGTTTCCGCCACCACCGGCATTCAGTCCAAGTTCCCCGTACTAACCTGGCGAATTTCAACCTGGCGGCCCACGTCTCTGCCTCGGGTTCCAGATCTTCGCCTCTTGCTCCCCGGGGTGACTTGAAGAATTCCAAGGTGGCTTATGTCTCCGCCTCGGCCTGCACTCGCGGCTTCATCCTCCCTAACATTTTTCTCTACCCGGTATGTTTCCTTAAGTTTTCTTCCAACAATATTCCTCTCATTTCTCCTGGCTACTCCCCACAGTCCGTATCTGAGTCCAAGCCTCCTCCAGGTTTCACTTTCGCTTTCAATCTCCTAGCTTCCCCGCCATAGTCCGCATCCGAGTCTATGAAAGCTTTCACTTTCGCTTTCAATCCTAACTTCTTTCCCACAGTCCATATCCGAGTCTATGCCTAGGCTTTCAATAGCTTCTTCCGGCACCTTTCTCGTCTGGCTTTCCCCTAGGCTCTTCGCTAGTCTCTCTCTCTGGTATTTTCCACTTCTTCCCTCCTAGGTTTCCTATCCGAGTCACGGCACCATTATGTCGCTCCCCCTCTTCGTGGAGGAACAACACTAAACCCTGCCTAGGCTTCATATCCGAGTCACGGCACCATTATGTCGCTCCCCCTCTTCGTGGAGGAACGACACAGGACCCTGCGCTGTTCTTTCGTCTGCTCGGCCCTCCCCGGGTTTGCTGCTGGTTCTTCCCGGGTTGGCTACTATCCCTTCCACCTCCGTGGAAGGGCAGTTCCCCCTGGCCACATTCCCCACTTCCGCAGGGGAGCGGCACACCGCCGGCCGGCTCTCTGGGGGGCTGCACAGGTGTTCCCCTTAGATGTTCCCCTTAGATGTTCCTGGTGAATGCCGTCTCTCTCCTCCTTTATAGTCCTCCTCTGCCAATCCCAACTCGGCTGCCCACACGCCGAGTACGCTGCTCTCCTCCAATCAGTAGCAAGTCCTACAGTTTATTGGTTGAACTGGAGGCACCTGTGTAGAAGCTGTTTTCTTCTCTCCCAGCGCCATATTGTGGGAGAGCAGATGCATAGAATAAGTCTTAATTCCAGTAACAATCTAGTTCGAGCTGCTCCCCACACCTAATGATAAGCAGGCAGGCCTTGATATCAAAATATCTCTTTCTGCAATTTAACATATTTATGCCTTTAGGAAAAACAACAGAGTCAGTTTCCTTACCAGTAAGGGAGACAAGGTAATATTATCTATACCATAGGGTTCTACAGAGGGTTAAATTAGACAACATATGTGGAAGTGTTTGGTAAACTGTGGCATTTAGACAATACATGGGATTAATATAATGGTAACATGCTACTGAGAGATGAAACTATTCCTCAATTCATTTAATTTTTGAATTATGAGAAAGCCACCACATTCTGACCATTCTTATATTATACAATATTGTGTGATACTGACATAAATTTTGAGACATTTCTGTAGCTGGTAACAAACTTACTATACAGTATTAAACACAGTTCTTCACATGCAAAGTGATAATAAAAGCATGGCAATGCAACAGATTAAAAACCAGCGTTCATTGTGAGTCTGTTTTCATACAAATGAACCCAGTATTTCTAACCCAGTAATTTAAGTTGTGTGGCTTTGTTAAATGAATGTCTGAGAAGCATAATTTAATGAATGAATGAAGAGATACACACGTAAACCTAGTTGTTTCTGAAAAGTACCTGGCATATACTCACTCACTTTACCTGGCTTGGGTCCTCCATTAAGAACACTTAAATTCACATTCATATGAGTCTTCTCAAATCTCAACTCAGTTAACTTAATGGTAAGGGAAAACTATATATAAACCAGTTCTCTGGCCTGAGAACCCCAAAATAATGATTGATTGTCTCAGTTGATTACCTTTCTTTTGGCTGTGTTGTCCCCTGGGAAAATGACCTAATCACACATCTTTTCTTGCTGTTTTTCTCACTCATCCATTCCTTAAATTCTTGAGTGTCCATTCTGTGCAGAAACTTACTTGATGTGAGAAGATTCTAATCAGCATACTTTTATACCTCCTTATTTAAGCCATTCACTCCCAACTCTATTACTGCCACAAAACTCAGTGCTTACACTTGATCCCAGGTATCTTGATGTATCGCTGTAAAATATACTCATGGAATTTGTAACTAGGGGTAAACAAATCCTGCAATTTTCTAAGTTCCCGTCTTTTGCAGACAGATTCTCAGGCACATGCCACAGCCATCTCCCTATGTTGTCACTGCACTGGTGTTTTAAATGTTGCTGGCACATTTATAAATTTTATGGTTTTAAAAAACTATTTAATTTGTAAACATGCCCTGGAGCATCCTGAGAGCATTAAGTCTTTGAATATTCTTTATAAATTGATTCAAGAATAATGAGCCAATAGCAGGTTCACTGGCATGTGTGCTTCCCCACCTGAAATTAAACCTTTAAGACTATGAATAAATGGGTCTCACTGGCTCAAACAGCTGCCCCAGATTTACTAAATCCCTCAAACAAGTGATATTATGAGAATTTAGATGTCCAGGAAGTACCTAAGCTGGATTCGAGGGTTTAAGGTTGGCAGTCTCCAAATAGAAAGAATCCTCGAAGGTCACTTTAAATATAACTCAGAGCCATGGAACACGGAGTTTGGAGTGGGAAACATGCTAGCTGAGGCACAGGACGAGGCATTGTCAGGGGCTAATCTCTACTCTCACAGGGATAGAGCCTGGAGCAGGTGCCACGCCAGCTGGTGGGGCTGCAGAGAGGGAGGCAGGGCCTACTTGTTGATGGCTTGCAAAGTGTACACATAAAGGTGATTCCACCCATTGACCACCTTTGCCACGTGAATTTCAGTCTGTCTACTGATGTTTAAAGAGCATATTCCACACTGTGTTCTCTAATTTCACTTAATCATAGTATAAGTAACTCGGATACAAGGAATCCTTTCTTTCCACCTTGCTACACTTTTGAGCACAATACACAAAGAAATAGCTGTACCCAAGAAGATACCCTCTTCACCACAATTGGCATAACTTTTTTTTAACCCAGAAATTTCAGAGAAGATTTAGGACGATACCCAGATGGTCATATAAAAGACTTTGATGTATGACAGGGCCTTAACAAACAAGTCAATGTCAAATGAGTCTCAAAACAGAAATCAACCATGTAAGAATCAGACCAGCAGACAGAATGGGGTCCAGAAAGTGGCCTGGAGAGCCCAATCTATAGGTTCCTACAAGGAAGACAGATATGTGGGGGGATGGCCCTTGTGGGAGAGAGCTGGTGGCCTGACAGTCTCAGAAATCTCGAGAGTGACTACAACTGAAGGGATGAGTAAGCTGTGGCAGCTGTTTCAAAAGCTGGTCTGTAAGATAGGTGAGAGGAGGACCCTGTTTTATCCCCCATAGCCAATCTGTGTTTGCTGAAGGAGAAAACAGAGGAGTCCAGTCGAAGGAAATCACAAATAGGAGATGTTCTTTCAATGGTTAGGAGGAAGAGCAAGATGAGCTTAGAAGGTGAAGGATTCAAGTGGAAAGAGAAACTAGGCCTGATGACCAGTCCCAGCCCTGCAAGCAGAACTGCCAGCACAGGCCAGGCAGTGAAGTGTGACTTTAAAATATACAATAGTCACTCATTGTCATAGGTACCACAAGTTGATATGAAAATTAAACCTCACACAAAAAATGTAATGTATATGAATGAAATTGACATTCTGACATTTGATTATTGCTAATAGCCCTTGTCTATGCTCTTGAGGAACAGTGGTTTTTCTACTTGCTACTTGTTGAATTCTGTATTTCATGGAGGGGCTAAGCTTGTGATTATAAAGAAAACTGAAAGTATGTCATTGTAAAAATTAAAAAGAAAAATAAGAAAGAAGAAGGGAGTGAGGGAGAGAGGGAGGGTAAGGTGGTAAATATTATGCTTTTAAAATATATATATGAAACACATGAAGTTTGCTCCCTGCTTATAACATTTAAAAAAAAATTAAACCACACACTATTTTTTCTAAATACCAATGGTTTGATTGACACATTACTTCCTGTTGCTTAAAAATAAGACAGAATATTAGAAAGCATCCCTGAAGATTATTTTATCCATATTGTCCCTTGAGTTAAACAAAAGTAATCATTGGTAGTCTAATGTGGTGAAGAATCTGGAAAGACTATATAGATATGTACAATCCAATTCTCATTTTTTTTAAATATTCATTTTAAATAGCACTGTTGTTTAAATAAGAGCCATATTAAAACAGTAACTGGATTCAATGATTTAATTCATTTTTGGAGCCTCTTCGGGGTGAAACTGAATTATCACATAATGGCTCTCAAAAACAAATAGCTTTATTTTGAAAGCAAGAGGTAAATAATGTGAAAATAAAGCACTAGAAGTAAAATTATAATTATTATAATGCTATCACTTTAACATCTATAGCTTTGATAGTTTTGCAATTGACATGTCAAAAAAATGTCCAAGGCTAAATAGAAATTGATGCTGAAGTGTGTGTGTGGTGGGGGGGAAGATGAGGACAACACAAAAATGCAGAACAATAAGTCTAGCTCTCATATGCCTCTACATATGAGATCACTATGCATAAGTTAGAGACAGAAATAAAGGTTTCCTTTTTTTTCTTCTATTTTTCTTTTTAAAAGGTGTGCATAATATAGGTACAAAGCTCATTACAGTATGAGTTACACATTGTAAACACCAGCATTATTAGATGCCTACCTCGTTTTTACCCTATACTTCACATAGCTACAGGATTAGGTGCTGGATTTATATAAATTGAAATCTGCAACTTTTAACAACCTTCTACAGACAAATATCTGTCTCTCTGCCTCAACCCCTCTACCTCAACCCCTCCCCCAGGATTTGCAAGAAGGAGGGAAAAGGACTAAGATGCTGCGCTTAGAAGCAGGAGTCCAACAAAGTGCCATGAGACAGCACAGCGAGAGGAGCACAAGGAGAAAGGAGCCTTCGGTTCCACACATGTGGCCCACTTTGAATTTTCCCTTCGTTTGCTGGTTGGTGTAAGAATCAGTGCAGAACAACCGTGTGAGCTGCTGCAGTAGCGAACTGCCCAGAAGTATCCCTGTCGTTCTGACTTCCCCACCGCACAATCAGAATGGAAACATTTGCTCTATTGGAAGGCAGTGATAAGGATGGATTTTTAAAGTTTCCATTTTTAAGTGAAAATGAAAGAAAAATGCTCTTCTAGATGTGTTGTGCCTTTGAGCTCCATTTGAAAAAAGAAAAAAAAAGGCAGAGAAAGCTGCTGTGAAGGTCACCGAGTGAAAGAACTTCCTCAGGGCACAGAATAAATTAAATCCCAAGGAAAAAATAAAATGTGATTTCCAGAGTGTGAGGCACAAACTCCAAATGACAATGATTGACAGCCAAACTATATCCGTGCAATATCCAAGACTGCACGTTCTCATTTACCTCAGTGTAGCCAGCAAGCGCCCATTAAACATCCGTCTGATGCCCAAATTAACCTTCTTGGCAAACTGAAAGAGGCACAAACTATCATAATCAACCTTTCATTATCACAGCAGCCTCTAGTTAAAGGGTCAGAATAATTGTGCCATCAGAGCCTTGATTGTTTTCAATCAACAGACGGCTGGAGTGACAGCTCGGTGATGGAGGAGTCTGATGAAACCGCACCAGGCCTAATCAGAGCAGATGAAAGGCAGGCATGATTGGTGCAAATGAACAGTCGTGCCTCTCCTTTTCATTTACAATCTGAAATTACTCTTAAATTTGTGGGGTTTTTTTCATCCCTTATGAGCACCACTGAAAGAATGTTTGACTTATTATGAGTTCTGACAGTGCAGAGTTATAAAACACAGGTAGGGTTATCAGTTGAGGCTTTAAGTGGGTATTCAGCATAATTCTAACAAATTCACTCTTGAAAAGCACAAAATGACTAAAAAGGCTTCCAATGACCTAACCTCTCCGTGCTGTTTGATTAGCAGGCCCATTTATTCTGCTGGCATTCTAAATGATGAGACGATAAAATTGAGGGCAGGAATGCCCTGTAAATGTTTTCTCTCAACACCAGCGCTCTGTTCATCTTGGTATTAGTTCTGCTGCCCCAAACCTACTGCTCTTAAAGAGCAGTGAGGCCATTAAGAGCACAGAAGTGTTCGGCCACCTGAAGGTATCTACCAAATAGGGGTGGATTTGGGTTGAGAATCTGAGGCTACACTGGGAACCACAAGCAGTAGGGAGGGGACTGGCACCCACCAACCTGATGCTTATGCTAAAAGGAACATCCGAAGAAAAGGAATAAAACTACAACACACTGGGCCAATTTTGGCATCTAGGGGGTCTGAAGAAAATTGAAACACTATAAAGTTGGGTTTACATAGCTGTTTTATTAAAAATCAGACATTAAGGTTCTTAAAATACTTAGTGGTGAATGGAATATTCATTCGGAGAAGCAAAAAGAAGCTTCTAACTTCTACTTTTTTCTCTGATTTTAGATCAACTGGTCAGGCATGGGAATGTTATGATTTGGATGAATAATGCAAAAACAATGTGAAGCCTTTCAGCTGCAAAGATTAATATGCATCCAACCCATGTTTGTGAGTGTGAACAGACTTTAGGGGTTTTGATCTTTTGGGATTTCAACATGCAGGATTAAGTCGTTCAGGGTGGTGTCTATCAGGATTATTATTGCTAGTAAGACAGACAATAAGATAGCTGCAGGCTTAGGATCCAAGGTAGTTTTTAATGTTTTCACTCAAAATTTTTACAAGGAGCCTCCAAAAATTCATGGGAAATGCTTATTACAAAAAATCAAGACACGGGTTTCAAAACTTTCTGCATCAAAAGAAGCTTATTTTTTAATTCCATTTCCCACAAACTTTATAAAGTACCCTCATACATAAAACTTAGGCCATTTTATTTACTATATTATGTGTTGGAATGTTATAAATAACGAAGTAAAAAGAAGAATTAAAACAGCCTCAAGTTGTCCATGCACTATTTGGCAAAATTTGAGTTGTTCACTATGAATGTACCCAGAATGTTCAAACAAATGTAGAATCTTCAAGAAGAAGTTTTTCAAATCTGTCTTATGACTTTCTATAATATCTCAAAGTTTTTTTTTTAAGATGTATTTATTTATTTGAAGTCAGAGAAAGGGAGAGACAGAGAGAGAAAGAGATCTTCTACCTGCTGGTTCATTCCCCCCAACGGCTGCAACGGCCAGGGCTGGGCCAGGCTGAAGCTGGGAGCTAGGAACTTCATCTGGGTCTCCCACGTGGGTGCAGGGGCCCAAGCACTTAGCCATGCTCCAGTGCTTTCCCAGGCACATTAGCAAGGACCTGGATCAGAAGTAGAGCAGCCAGGACTCAAACCTGCAACCATTTGGGATTGCCAGCACTGCAGACAGCAGCAAACCCGCTGAGCCACAGTACCAGCCCCTTTGTTTTTTCAACAATTCTCAAATGGAGATAGCCTGCAAAGGGTTGAAACACACATACTTTCCAAATCCATCCTGGATCACTCTCCCTTACTCCCTCAAGGGCCTGCTCACAGGCACCTCCAGCGAGCTTTACCAGTGATACGCACACCCCTTCAACTCCTGGCGGGTGAGTTCTCCCAGGGTGGTACTGGCTTTTTAAGGCACAACTTCCTTCTGCCCACAAGGCAGTTCATGTATAGGTCAAACAAGACTGGCTTTGGGATATGCACTTAGGATTTTAAACAGGATTTCCTGGCTGGTTTACAGAGCATAAAATGAAAAGTGGGCCGATTTGGGTAAGTGCCTATTATAACCCCCCGAATTCAAAGGGTATGGAATTAATCATTCCACAGCATTACAGAGTCCCTATACATTGTCTAAGTCTGACATGAGATGAGAAGGGCATGAAGATTCTTCAAGGGACCGGGAAAACCTGACAAATCAATCCCTCTGTTTACTTTGTTATTTACCCTCTACTGGGTTTATATGGGGCTTCACCCCAAGGAATACACGGTCCCAGCAGTGGGAAGAAAAAAGAATCATTTATAGTCCTCAGAACCAATGTCATTGTCACAGTCAGAAAGAGCAACATAGAAAGCATAGTTGCTCCTTAACAAGTGTCATCCTTTCTGGATGGAAAGGTTTAGTTTTACTTTCAGCTGTGAGTAATTTCCCATTGTGATTGGCTGACTTATAGTCAATTTAGTATAATTAATGCCAAATTACATTGTAATTCACATAGAATTACAAATTAAAAGCTATATTAAGAGCAAATGAATTAATCAAAATTAATGATATTATGCTCACTTGTTTTAAAGTGTTAATAAGATAGGTCCTTCTAAAACGTTTAAACTTTAACGCACCATCCATCACTCCTTTAATTACCTGATTTCCTGGTTTGGCCAAGGGAGGTAGTGTGTGGGCACTTCTCATCAACAACACAGAGAAGTTAGGTACATTCAGCCTCTAGTGAGCAGGGCTCTTTTTAGCTTCTGTTCTTGAAGCATAAGAAATATAAGGACATTCAAAAAGTTCATGGAAATGTTTATTATGAAAAACCTATGCATGCATTTAAAAACTCACTGCACCAAAAAATCCTTTTCAAAGTCATTTGAATACAGTATACACACCAAGAGTTGCACATCAGTGTACAGAGACATGAGTATTTTGTCCTCTTATCACACTTATAACTAACATCACAAAACATTGCTAGTACTCCAAAAGTCCTATTGCCACCTTCTCCATATTTTAACCATAATAATTTTCCATAATACTGGAAAAGATGTCATTTCCATTTTCTCCATAATAATGGGAAACAATATATTGTTATTTACATGCTATGAATTAGTGAAGCTATATGTATAACTATACACCAAATGATATGACATCCACACAGTTTTATATTTTCTCTCCATTAAAAACCTTATCTTTAAATTCAATTTTTCCCAAAAAAAGTTTTTAAAAAGATGTATTTATTTGAAAAGCAGAGTGAGAGAGAGGGAGGGATAGAGAAGCAGAGAGATTCCATCTGCTGGTTCACTCCGCAAATGCCAAAAACACAGAGGACATGGCCAGGGCAAAATTCAGGAACCAGGAATGAAATCCAGGTCTCCCACGTGGGTGACAGAAACCCAATTACTTGAGCCATCACCACTGCTTCCCAGAGTCCGCATTAGCAGGAAGCTGGACTCAGGCCCTGGAGCTCAGCTTAGAACACAAGTACTTTGATGTAGGACACACACACTTTGAACCAGCATATTAACTGCAAAACCAAATGACTGCCACTCAAAAATAAGTTTAGATCCTTTCTCTTAGAAAGCCAGGGACAAGAACTGTCTATGGTCTACATGGCCAACTGCCATTAACACTATGAACACTCAACTGGCCTGATATTGCAGGATACAGGCTCATAGGTTCATCTGTATTGGAAAGAGACTAACATTTATCAATGTCCATAAAGTAATATTTCTCCCTATCAGTTTGCTGAATCTGTCATACTGTCTTCTGCATATATTTCTAAATTTTCAACATATTAGGCATCAAATGAAGATGTAATGATTAATCATTTTCATTTGTTCCATCCAATCTCTCATCCCAGATGGGGACCCCAGCCTGCAGACTTTCTACACAGTCTGTGTCACTGTAGCAGAAGTAATAGCGCTCCATGTTCTCTTTTACACTGACTTCAATCTACTGATTTTAAAGCGATGCACCCTTGCCAACCCTAGTTTCCTGCTTCATTCTTCACCCCGTTATACTCTGAAAGAACAAAAGGTAGTTCCCTTCCTCTTCCAGAATTCTGTCTCCAGCCTTTCTCATCAGCCCATCTACAGACTCAATCTTCCGGGCTGTGACCAAAAGAGCCTCAGCAACACTTCTTGTATTCCTTTTATTGGAGTCATTTTACAGCTTCCCACAAAGTAGCACAACAGGTGAAAATGAAAACTGGTAATTTATTAAGAAATACCTACTTCTGGGGCCAGCACTGTGGCATAGCAGGCTAAGTCTCTGCCTGCAGCGCCGGCATCCCATTTAGGTGCTGGTTTGAGTCCAGGCTACTCCTCTTCCAATCCAGCTCTCTGCTATGGCCTAGGAATGCAGTAGAAGATGGCCCAAGTGCTTGGGCTCCTGTACTCCTGTGGGAGACCCAAAAGAAGCTCCTGGCTCCTGGCTATGGATCAGCCCAGTTCCTGCCATTGCAGCCATTTGGAGAGTGAACCAGCAGATAGATGCAAGACCTGTCTTTCCCTCTCTCTGTCTATAACTCTGCCTCTCAAATAATTAAATAAAATCTTTAAAAAAAAAAAACCAAAGAGATACCTACTTCTGGCTCACATATCATAGAATAATATATATATAAAAAAAACCTCTGGTTTATGACATGCGTAAAGTACTTTAAGATTGCTTTCCAAAGGATTTTCTGTATTCCAAAGGAACACAATGAGATCTCCACTGAAACCTACACTGTGAAATGAGTCAATCATGGAACAAACCTCTGTGAGTTTCAGTTTTCCCACGAGTTAAAATTTGGATGGTGCTTGCCTCATCACCCTTAACAAGGCTGATGAGAGACTCAAATGAAATTATGTGTGTAAAAATGCTTTAAAATACGAAGCTCTCTAGGCTTGTAAAGAATTATTACTGTTGTTATTATTGATGGACTTCTGTGCCTAGCCTCAGGGTTTCTACCTCATACACAGCTTAGAGTTGGTTTTATTTTTAAATCCCTGATAACCTAGGTAGCAGCAATATTACTGCAGGCCACCAATGCATAAGTAATATTCTCCAGTCATCTTTTTCCTTCTCATAGCAGCAATGACAAAAATATCAGTGTGGAAACAACATGAATCACAATGAAAATTAGAAGCAGAGAACATAAATATGTCATATCTCATAAATCACCTTGTTGTTCTGTTGTGCTCATTCTTTAAAAAAAGAGCAGAGAGAGAGAGAAAGAAAAAGAAACTATTAACTCATGGGAACAGCAGCACATGAATACAAGTGGGGTCTCCTGCAATTTCTGATAATCATGGCCCCTCACAGCTACTTGACAACACACAGCTCTGGCACTGAGGGGTACCTGGAACCAAGTCCCTCTGAATTGAATGTGTCACGCATCTCACAAAGGCATCAAGCCCAGACAAACATCAGCAAAGCCACTAGTCCTGCTACTCAGGGATGAATCCTCACAGAGGAATTAGCTGCATGCAGACCAGGAAGAATGACTAAATACACATGCTGGCAGCTTTTAGCACCAACCCCAGAAAAGAGCAGCATTTCTCAGGGTCTGGCTCAGCAACCTGAGAGGGTAAAACATCCCCTCTGCACACCAGGGAAGTGGTGGCGCCTCTGCCTGGCCTCTTCACTAACAGCTCTAAGAAGGAAACGGAGACATCTCAGTTACACTTATAGAAAAGGCTGAAAAGAACAGTAAGAAGTTTTAGGAAGAAAACTGGGAAGTGTTCAAATCTGATTGGTTTAAGAAATGATAAGTTTAGGGGGATAGGAGATATCAGTAAGATGCCCAAAAAGTGCCTATCTGGAAAAAAAACCAAGTAACAATGCACTCACATACACAAAATAAAAGTAAAGAAGGGCGAGAACACCATAGGGGAGTGCAATTTTGTTTGGGGATACAAGTTCATAGGCTACAGTATTTGATTCCTTTCCTAGTTACCCAAATCCAAGTGTTAAAACTGTGAACACTAGGGGCTGGTGCTGTGGCGCAGTACATTAATCCTCTGCCTGTGGCACTGGCATCTCATGTGGGCACTGTTTCTAATCCTGGCTGCTCCTCTTCTGATCCAGCTCTCTGCTAAGGACTGGGAAAGCAGCAGAGTATGGCATAAGAGCCTGGGCTCTGCACCCACATGGGAGACCTGGAAGAAGCTCCTGGCTCCTGGCTCCTGGCTACGGATCGGCCCAGCTCCAGCTGTCACAGCCCTTTGGGGAGTGAACCAATGGATGGAAGATCTTTCTTTCCGTCTCTCCCTCTGTCTATAACTCTACTTCTCAAATAAATAAAAAAAATTAAAAAAAAAAAAAACAAACATTAGTCATATTCTTTTTAAGATTTGATTTATTTGAATGGCAGAGTGACCAAAGGGCTACAACAGCCAGGGGTGGGCCAGGCTGAAGCCAGCAGCCTGGGACTCTATCTGGGTCTCCCATGTGGGTAGCAGGAGCCCAAGTACTTGGTCCCTTTCTGCTGCTTTCCCAGGCTGTTAGCTGGAGGCTGGATCAGAAGCAGAGCGGCAGGGACTTGAACTGGCATTCTGATATAAGCTGCTGAGGTAGGCAGTGGCTTAGCTCACTGTACCATGATGCTGGTGCCCCACTGCAATTTCTAATTCAACAATCACCCCCAGTTTGATTTCTTGGAGGCTTGGACTGTACAGTTAACCCAGTTTTCTGGATTTTATACCAAAGCTAGCTTTCAACACTATGCATAGCACATAATAGATCCTGAAGAAATATACAGTTTTACTCCTACAAACTTCCTTTATCCATTTTTAAATATTCTTTTTTGGGGTAGGCATTTTGTGCAGTGGTTAAGACAACATTTGAGATGTCTTCATCCTATATCAGAGTAACTGGGTTCAAGTCCTAGCTCTGCTCCCAATTCCGGTTTCTGGCTAATATATACCTTGGAGGCAGAAGGTGATGTCTCATGCAGTTCAGACCTTGCTGCTCGTGCAGGAGACCCATACTGAGTTCAGGGCTCCCAGGTTTCAGGCCTGACCTACCCCTGGCTATTGCAGGCATCTGTGGAGTGAACCAACAGATGAGATATTTTTATCTTTGTCTTTCAAATAAATAGCATTGAAAGATTTTTTAAAACATATATCCTTTTTTATTTCTGCTCCTTCAAAAATTAAATAGTAATTTAGACAGCTAGGTTAACGGCAGAAGCTTGAAAGCTGTTTAGAGCTGCATACAAAGAAAAGACAAAGCTACCCTGGGTGGTATGGAAACGTCCCACAGAAACTTTTTATTTTGTATTGTATCCGGATCATTCTGGCATGCCCAGAATCAGCATGTGATGGGACTGAGTAGCAAGCAGAAGGCTCCACAACAGAGCCTGCAAGGTCCATGAAAGCAAGGCCCTGTCGGTCCTCTCCATTACTGGATGCCCAGCATCCACCCTGTAGCAGGCAACAGTGGTACTCAAGAGGACATGGTTGGGCAGACTAGACACTGAATGACTGTTTGGAATGAATGAAAGAATGAATGAAGCCCCCGCCATGAAATACAGAGGTACAATTAGCAACATGACACAGACATAGAAGCAAGCAGAAAGGCCATTATCCTCCCAATCTGTGGGCACTACACCAGGGAACTGGAATGGTCAAGCCACTCTTTTTTTTTTTTTAATTTTTTTTTTTTTTTTTTTTGACAGGCAGAGTGGACAGTGAGAGAGAGAGACAGAGAGAAAGGTCTTCCTTTGCCGTTGGTTCACCCTTCAAAGGCTGCCGCGGCCAGCGCGCTGCGGCCGGCGCACTGCACTGATCTGATGGCAGGAGCCAGGTACTTATCCTGGTCTCCCATGGGGTGCAGGGCCCAAGGACTTGGGCCATCCTCCACAGCACTCCCTGGCCACAGCAGAGAGCTGCAAGCCACTCTTAATTCCTTCTAAAGCCACAGACTTAATCGGATGCACTTCTGTGACTCACTTCTGAATTTGGTGAGCTTCTTCTTCTTTTTTTTTTTTTTTTTTTTTTTTTTTTTTTTGACAGGCAGAGTGGACAGTGAGAGAGAGAGACAGAGAGAAAGGTCTTCCTTTGCCGTTGGTTCACCCTTCAATGGCTGCCGTGGCCAGCACGCTGCGGCCGGCGCACCGCACTGATCTGATGGCAGGAGCCAGGGTCTTCTCCTGGTCTCCCATGGGGTGCAGGGCCCAAGCACTTGGGCCATTCTCCACTGCACTCCCTGGCCACAGCAGAGAGCTGGCCTGGAAGAGGGGCAACCAGGACAGAATCCGGCGCCCCGACCGGGACTAGAGCCTGGTGTGCCAGCGCCGCAAGGCGGAGGATTAGCCTAGTGAGCAGCGGCGCCGGCCATGAGCTTCTTCTATTATGAATTTAGAAGTCACAGGCTAAAATAGAGCTCAAGAAACAAAAGACTTGACTCTGACTTCTAGGTTATTTTTAACCTCAGCTTCCCTTATTGTACTACTGGAAAGCAGAGCCATGATAAAGGCAGAAGCGTTCTTGAATCTGTGATGTGGTATTCAAATCAGAAGTATTATGACAGCATTGCTTGACATACAGTACTGTCTGAAGGCCTGGCCAGTGGTTCAGTTAGGTCAATCTGTCATCTAAAGATAAAAGATGAAAGCTCAGTACATCACTAATGTCCCCTACTTTCCCACTACACAGAGACAGTAGGTTTTTGTTTCACTTCACCTTCTGGGACCCCTTTTGAGGGAAAAAAAAAAAGGTGATTAAATCAAACCATAATGTGGGTGATTCTGTGGCACAGATAAAAGCCCAGGAGGAGTTTTTCAAAACACCATCACATTTGAGATTGTAGATTTCTCTAAACAACATGTGACTTTTATCTTTATAGATATAAAGTGAATGTGTTATTAACAGTATGGATTATTGAAGCAAATTTCATGTAGGATCTTTGTCCTTAGTGTGCTGTACATTGATATTTAATGCTATAACTAGTACTCAAACAGTATTTTTCACTTTATGTTTCTGTGTGGGAGCAAACTGTTGAAATCTTTACAATGTAAGCTAAACTGATCTTCTGTATATAAAGAGAATCGAAAATGAATCTTGATGTGAATGGAAGGGGAGAGGGAGTGGATAAGGGGAGGGTGGCGGGTTGGAGGGACGTTATTGGGGGGAAGCCATTGTAATCCATATTCTGTACTTTGGAAATTTATATTCATTAAATAAAAGTTAAAAAAAATTTTCCAACAAAAATAACAGGGAAAATTCAGTCTTTAAAAGGCCAAACTAATTTTGTACACCAATTTTCCTAGACTAAATTCACATTTTATAAGAATAGTAGGATGTCTTATTATCCATTCAATATATTTTAATATGGAAACTCTACATTATTGTTTTTATTTATTATTCATAGAGTGCAAGAAAACAACATGGCAGGGAACATATAAACACTTCAGGCCACAGCTTCTTCTTCTAGGAATGTAAAATCAAAAACAAATGTAAACAGGATTACTCCCCAGACCCAAACCAGGTGTCATGGTCTCTCTTTGCCAAAGTGAAATGGGACTTAACCAGGAAAAAGGAGACTCCCCTCTCTGCTAAAGCCTGACCTTGTTCATTGTCATTTCTGTGACCACTGAATTATTGCCCTTATTATCTACTTAAGTCCAGGCAAAGTTAGGCTCAAAATACAGGGAGGAGGTGCCATCTACTTCAAGGTTAACAAAGAAAGAATTGATACAATTCAAAGGTTAACAAAGGAAGAAAAGTACTGGTCTTAACAAAATAGTAAGTCTTCCTGACTAAAAGTAGGAAACATTTAATAAATTGATAACTAAAGGAAAGTAAAATGTCTTTGTATTCAAAGACAAAAGTGAGCTAAATCTCTGTAGCCTAATCAATGAATATTTGGGTAAAGCTTTTTTTTTTTTTTTTTTTTTTTTTTGTCAGGCAGGGTGGACGGTGAGAGAGAGAGAGACAGAGAGAAAGGTCTTCTTTTTCCGTTGGGCCGGCACACCGTGCTGATCCGAAGCCAGGAGCCAGGTGCTTCTCCTGGTCTCCCATGCGGGTGCAGGGCCCAAGGACCCGGGCCATCCTCCACTGCCTTCCCGGGCCACAGCAGAGAGCTGGACTGAAAGAGGAGCAACTGGGACAGAATCCGGCACCCCGACTGGGACTAGAACCTGGTGCGCCAGCGCCACAGGCAGAGGATTAGCCTATTGAGCCACGGCGCCGGCCTTGGGTAAAGCTTTTGCCCCAGAATCTAGTTTCCAACTCTATACCTGAGCATAAAATATAAAAACTCTATACTTGAGCATAAAATAGGTGCTCAAAAAAGACTCATTTTTATTTCCATAAACTATCTTTATCCTACTTGTTTATTTTATCTGAAAGGCAGAGAACAGGGAGAGACAGACAGAGACAGAGAGAGACACAGACAGACAGATTTTTCCATCTGCTGGTTCACTCCCCAAATGCTCACAACATTCGGGGCTGGGCCAGGTCAAAGCCAGGAGCCCACCACTCAATCCGGGCCTCTGATTTGGGTGTCAGGGACCCAAGTATTTGAGTTATCATCTGATGCTTCCAGGGTGCACATCAGTAGGAAGCTGGACTGGAAGTGGAGAAGTCAGGATTCCCACTAGGTACTCTAATATAGGATATAGGTATCCCAAATGGCATCTTAACCACTGTGCAAAACTTCTACCCTCTTCTATCCACTTTAAAATATCCTTTTGCTTCTGATACTTCAGAGATAAAGATTTATTCAGATAACTGGAATAATGTTATAAGATCCTAAGAATCCCTCCCACTCAGGGTAAGACCTGTGAGAGGAAAATGTGGTTAAGAAACCTGTCCTGTGCCTTACACTCCAGCATGGTTGCTATATTTAGTAGGTGCTGAATACATACTGATAGATGAAAAGTCATGCCTTCCCCCATGCAAGAACATACAAGAATTTATGTTATACTCAGGCTCTTTCTTCACACCATACTCCCATCGAACACAGTCATCGCCTTCTCACTTAGAGGAACATTTAAGATAAAAGAAGCAGGAAATGTACTTTCCTTAGAAGAGAACTGGGATTAGCCAGAGCTTCAAAAGATGAGAACAGGCCCAATGTGTGGGAGTGCTATGGAATTACTCCATTATTTTGTTCTGTTTGTTGTTCTGAAAAGTTGCCATGTTTTACCGATTACATGACAAATAAGGATTTATATATTCCAGGTATAAACTGATGATTTGTTACATGTATCCACTGTGTAATGATTAAGCACTGTCAGATTAATCAACACAGCTGTTGTCATCCATGCTGTACATCAGATCCTCAGAATTTATAACTGAAAGTTCTGTACCCTGTAACCAACATCTCCCCATTTCTCCAACCCCCTAGTTCCTTATGGCAGGACCCTGGCTCAACAGTCTGAAACTGTATGTTGACTCTAATATACATTTACCAGGGTCTTATAGTGATAAAACCAGAAAGAAACACAAAACTGGTGGAGACTTGCCAGGTTATAAATGTGAGTGACCTCATGCCTCCTATTTCTCCCTCAACTAATTTGCTTATTTTCAGCCTCCTCTTTCTTTCAACCCAGTAACAATTTTGTGTCTTTCATATGGAACCTAAGAAATCAAATGGTTGAGCTGCATTGATTTGAATTAGAAAACAACATTTTTAGAAGACTTATGTCCATAGGCAGGTAAGGTGTGAATGCAATACAAATCTCTCTACCTCTGAGTGTAGAGTGACATTAAACAACAGATCAAGGAATTTCAGGCTATGGAAGGGTGGAAGAAATTGTCTAGGAGGACCTAGAAGTCCTCTGTGAAGAAAGAGACTTAAAGTTCAGAGAGGTCAGAAGGAAAAAAAAAAAAGAGCAGATGTGAGACTCAGTCTTGGAGGATTTCACAGATTCATGAATCCACAGAATGATTACTGCTGCCTGTAGCACACTTTATGAAGCAAAGGGCCTAGGTAACGGACAGCAGGATAAACTGAAGGTTCTATGACAGGTCTTCAGAGTCAGACGATGTGAAGTCTGGTGAATAACAAAAGCCAGACCTTTCAGCAAAAATGAGGTTGTCCCAAAACACATTTTTAGAATATAGTAGAAGAACCATCTGTGAAAACATATGCGTGTTTACGGTGCTCTCAAATAAGTTACCGGCTACACATATTAATCACATAGCACAGCCCCTTCATCTGCTTTTCTATTACCTGTCCTACTCTGTGCCAATTTCCCTTCTCTTCCCCAACACCCCTTGCTTCACTGTTCTTCTTTAAGACATGGGATGGAGATTTGTCAAAGTCAATGAGCACTTTATTACAGTGAGGACGTTCTGTAATGAACAATTCGGCACTTTAATGAGATTCTGTAGATCTGTCTCCAGCCTGTCCATCAAGTTTCACTTCTATAAAGCACCCTGACACTAATCCTCTGGCATACCCAATCTTCACCCTGGGCTGAATATTAGATTCTTCCATGGTATATTGCATTACTAGTATAACCTCAGCAAAAATGATGAACTTAACTATACTTGAGGCAATATAGCTGGGCTGATTTGATTTTTCTCTATTGAGTTGAGTATGAAGGAATTACTTATTTACTAAGATAAAGCAAAAACAGTTTCTTATTGCCTGCTTAATGCCTAAATTGATAATATTTATGTGAGTCTTTTAATTCTTTCTTGAGGACCAGGTATTAAAAAAAATTGCCTGCAGCAGAAACCAGCTTTTAAAATTCTACATTATAATATTAGTAACCTTTAGAGAGGCAATTATAGCTCTAACGTGGACAGTATGGAATTTTCTTGACACTCAGCCATCTGTACATTACCATGTCGATCTCTGGCAGTGCCTTCAACCATGCCACAGAAAGAGACAGAAGCCACAAGGATGGTTGGCATCAAATCTCAATTCAGTTAGAAAAAATTAAATGCAGACTTCATTCCAAATCTTTCTTTGTCCCTTGGGAAGTGAAGAAAATTTGGTTACTTCCCACTTTGAATTGATGAATGTAAATTCTGATGATTTATGTTTAAAGGGGACAAAATCATATCTTTGCCAACACTTTCAACTTTTGCCTGGACAAACATGAACAGGAATGTCCAAGAAGCAGCAAAAATGTATAATTTTTCATTTTTTCCTTATTATTTTCTTTGTTTTTAATAAGGGCAATGCAGAATAGTGGAGAGATGGGGACAGGTACCAGCAGACCTGGATTTAAAGGTTGGTTCTGAGCAAGGCACTGAAGCCTTATTTTGTTCATCTGGAAGATGGAGTTGGTAACAGTCATTCTGCAGGTCTGCTGGGAGGATAAGTCAGTTTTTTTTTTTTTTTTTTTTTATTTGACAGGTAGAGTTATAGACAGTGAGAGAGAGAGAGATAGAGAGAAAGGTCTTCCTTCCGTTGGTTCACCACCCAAATGGCCACTACAGCCGGTACTGCACTGATCTGAAGCCAGGAACCAGGTGCTTCTTCCTGGTCTACCATGCGGGTACAGGGGCCCAAGGACCTGGGCCATCATCCACTGCCCTCCGGGGCCACAGCAGAGAGCTGGACTGGAAGAGGAGCAACCAGGACAAGAACCCGGCACCCATATGGGTTGCCTGCGCCACAGGTGGAGGATTAACCAAGTGAGCTATGCGCCGGCCCCAGGATAAGTCAGTTTGTAAGGAGCCAGGGACCCAAAAAACCCTCAGAGCACTGCAGCTCATGGTCTCATTGATGGAGGCAATAATTAAGAGGAAAACTGCTGATTCAAGTCAGACGAAGGAATAAGTAAGGGAGAAAGGCACCAGGAAAAGCATCAATCAGTAGAGGCAGATACTGGATAATCAGCCAATGCATTAGGCTTGGAGGCAGAATTAAAAGTGCTCTCTGGATATTATTTGATAAGATACCAGGATTGAATGGTCTCTTCCATTAACAGAAGACCTGTACTTCCCCCTTGTATTCTTTACATAACTATTTTTGAATGATCATGAAATCTCCCAGCCATGATGCTCTACGATGAATGAAGTGGCTAGCCAGTGTTTTGGAGAGTGCTACAGACAGTGTTAGAGGACTGGGGAAGATGGGCTCCAACCGCTTCCCAAAGATACCAGGTGGACTGCTCCAGGAGAGTCACCCGGGATGAGCAGAGGAGAATTTTAATTGAATAATCAACTTCAAAACATAAGACATGCTCCTGTCCCCTAGACAAAGGAATGACACAATGTGGAAAGAATGCTATGTCAGGTGAAAAGGCAGAGCTTAGGCAAATAGCAATGAATGCAGAATGGACTGAGGGAGATTTTTCCACTGCATTCCACAAGAGCTTCAGTTCATTCAAAGTCCAGGCTGTCTGTACTGTAACAAAGAACCGTTTCTGAATTGCTTACAGAAAAAGTCTAGAATTCATTCTGATTCCACTGGTTTTAAATATGTATCAATACCAGTTTACAGCCCACCCTTCCCATATTCTGATTAAGAAACAATTTCTATCAGGGAAAGAAAAAAAAAAAAACCTTTGACTCTTGATGTGGTCACACAAACTGCTGGGAAACCACGGGGAGTCTGGGAATCTCAGCTGCAGGTTCCTGTGTTGAGCTGAGGCCTCCACGCCTCACGGGCTGGTGCCTCCAAACTCCTGCTCAGCGTGGGAGTGTAACTTCCAACACTTCAACCCCGCTCAGGATGAAACCAGACAAAATGTCGTCGTTGGCCCTCCATAATCGCATCACGCCTTTTCAGCGCCGACGGGAAGGGCGGGGGTGGCGGAGCAGAGCGCCCTTACCTGCCAGATCTGCTCTTCACTCAGCGAGGTCAGACGGTCGCTCTTCAGGACCTCCTGCAGCAGGCAGTAGGGCAGCATGAGGACGTCTTCTGGCCGGCTCTTCAGGAGTTCCGAGAGATGTTTCACCAAGAAATCGATCACTGCCTTCTCCAGCAAAGTGAGGTTAAAGAGGTCAGCGAGTCTGTACAGATCCAAGTAATTAAAGCTATTTAATTCCTGGGTGCCAAAAAAATAAAAAGGAAGAAAGAGCGCTTAGAAATCAATCCAAGAAAAGGCAGGCAAGAAACGCAGATGGACTCAAAAAGGTTGGCATGACAGGGGTGGGAGAAATGTGACTGCTGGTGTGAAAACAAGCAAGCAAGCAAGCCAACAAACCCCACTTACAAGGTGGTGGGCAGAGAACTGGTGTTCTGGAAGTCAAGTTTTCTTCACGTACTCCTCTTTTTTTTTTTTTTTTTTTTAATTTTATTTATTTATTTCAGAGAGAGACTGAGAAGTCTTCCGTCTGCTGGTTCACTCCCCAGATGACCTCAACAGGCTGGGGATGGGAGGATCCAAAGCAAGCAGCCTCTTCCGGGTCTCCCACGTGGGTGCAGGGACCCAAGCACTGGGCCATCTTCTGCTCTCCCAGGCCATAGCAGAGAGCTGGATCAGAAGAGGAGTAGCCAGGAGTAGAACCAACGCCCATATGGGATACCAGTGCCTGAAGCAAGGGCTTAGCCCACTGTGGCACAGCACCAGCCCCCACTTACTCCTCTTAAAACACTCACATTTAAAGGCATTTTAAGAAAGGATTGTGAGGGCTTTCTGGTTTCACTAGCTGAAATGGTATTTCACAACTCTTTAAAACCATTTGCCAATGAACACAAGCGATTTTTCTAGCCTCACCATACTTTACAACTTTCTTTATTTTCTACTACAGATAATATAAGGGTAGGTAAGGTGGGATGCATGGTTAGGTGACAAATTCCATATGAAGATAGACCGAATTCGCTCTTTCCCATAACCTCAAACTAAATATTTCTTTAAGTAAATAAAACAACTCATTAAACAACTCATTCTGATTTGATGAAATATAAACACAGATTTGACCAGTAAAGTCTCAGGAAACCTCACAAAATAACCTCCTGACCTAACAATTCTCTGAGGACTCCACCTAAGATGGATTATTTGTAATTGTTCTTTGTTTTAGGTCAGCCTTATTCAGATACTAATAGCATTCTTTCCCCCTTTTTCAGGAGTTTCTGTAGCAGTGATTCAAAGAGGGTGGGGTTGGGGTTGGGTTTCACCTGTCTCTACAAGAGCTCAAACTCAGAGGAAGGACTGGACAATAATGCCTTTAGAAAACTGTGGCTCTGTCACTGTAACCCTGTGAAAACCAGAGTGGACACACACACATACACATACTTGTCCGCAGAAAACTTGCCTATTTCTGCTAGAATTAGAATGGGCCATGTCCTGGTTACCCTTCCATTTTAATTCATGATTATTAGTATGGGATCAATATGCTCCAATAACTCAAGGAATACAGAATGCCATCAGACAGCTATTTCACTGTTGATCTATTTAAATAATATCAACATACACCCCCTCTTTTCTAAGTTATTTAAGAGTATTAAGGTCTCCACCTAGAAATATTTTATTCTCTTCTAGTGTGTATGCTTCCATGGTATTTGAGAAGTGAATATTTTTAAATCTTTGCTGTCCAACACAATAGTCACTAGCCACATGAATCTATTGGGTGTCTGAAACATGGCTAATCTAAAATGGTATGTGCTATAGGTGTAAAATACACACTTGAGTGTAAAGAGTAAGAAAAATAAAATGGAAAAACTCAATAATTTTTATACTGATTATGTGATGAAATTATGGCCTGGATATATTGGGTTAAATATTTTATTATAATTGAATTAACTGTTACTTTCAAAATGTAGCTACTAGAAAATTTTAAATTACATATGTGACTCCCATTGTATTTCATTTGGACTGTAAGTAGTATTCTAAATAACAAAATACATATCAAGAAATTGTAGCACTAAGTAATGGCTAGGCAAAAAGCTCTGGAGTGAACTAAAGGGTCCACATTAGGTGACTCTACTTTTACATAATCAGAATGTGCTGTATAATAGGGGAACAAAAAAGCTAGAAGAGAGGATTTTGAAGTTTTCCCCATATAGAAATAATAAATGTTTGATAATATGTTTACCCTGATTTCAACATTACACAATATATCCCATATTAAAATATTACATGGTACTCCATAAATATGTACAATTTATATATATCAGTTAACATTTAAAAAATAAATGAATTAAAAAATTATAAAGCAGCTGTTAAACTATCAGATGCTTTATTACTAGGGCTACTTGATTAAAATGTTGGTTCTAGATGCTGGTTCTTCTGGTGGAAGATGATACTTTAATCATATTCCTAGTAGGAGTCAAGCTAGAAGACTTCAGGAATCAGGTTAAGATTCTGGCTCTTAATAGGTCTATTTGCCAACATGACTGGAAGAAGAATAAATGCTTATCTTTAAAATGTAGTTCATCACAGATGGTCATTAAAGTCCCCTTCATCTCTGAGATCAAAGGCTCTATAAACAGCCATTCAATCAAAATATTCTGACTTCCCATTCAGCAGATTTTATCAAAACGACACTGAAGATTTTTATTCCAGCACCAATTCAAATAACAAACTTGTTCTCCAAATCTTGCTTCTTAGGGTTGGCAAAGTCTGCCCTGGGGGCTAAGAATGGATAATCCTGACACGTGGAACTTCCACTGCAAACTTCAGAGGACTCTCTTCTTATGATGAGTAGGTTATTTCTGGTAACTGTTATCCAAGTTTTACAGCACTAGGGCCCTGGATATGATTTTGGCATCCAAATAAATTACTCTGCAGGGGCCGGCGCTGTGGCATAGCAGGTAAAGCCGCTGCCTGCAGTGCCACCATCCCATATGGGCACCGGTTTGAGACTCCGCTGCTCCACTTCTGATCCAGCTCTCTGCTATGGCCTGGGAAAGCAGTGGAAGATGGTCCAAGTCCTTGGGCTCCTGCACCCACGTGGGAGACCTGGAAGGAAATCCTGGCTCCTGGCTTCGGATTGTCGCAGCTCTAGCCATTGTGGCCAGTTGGGGAGTGAACCAAAGGATGGAAGACGTCCCTCTCCCTGTCCCTCTCTCTTTCCCCCTCCCCTCTGCCCTCCCCCTCCCCCTTCCTCTCCGCTTCTCCTTTGCTGTGTAACTCTGACTTTCAAATAAATAATAAAATTACTTTGCAGTCCCTCAGAAGTCTGAGATAGCCTTTCAACTATCCCAGCTGCATGCCTAGAGTGCCGAGCAGCACAGCACACAGAAATGGCCATCACCAGAAGCCAAGAACAACCAGGCTCTGCAAAGTAAGAGGTGGATGGGCACTAAGATAGGGGAAAACCTTTTCTCCCATTTGTTCACCTGCCAAGAAAATGAACCCAACTATAGGGTGAGCTGGATTATGTGGGGTAACACAGCATTGTTTATTATTCACCTTTATATACTTATATGCAGATACTGAATTTCTTCCAATTGAAGTATAACTTAAAAGTGGTTCAACTCAGAGCTATGGGAAATCAAATAACTAAATTACTTTTACAAAGAATTTTTAAACTGGTGGTTTTTTCCTGCTGTGTTTCATTTGAAGGCAATTATTTAATGTCTTCTACCATAGGCTTGAAATATTTTCATTTCTTAAACATATAATGTTATATACCCCTCAAATGCAATCTAACAAAAGCATATCCAGTTTACTAGCGGAAAACAGAGAACGCTTAATGGACAAATGTCCATGGCTAACTGAACAAATGTCCATGGCAAACAGGAACAGAACTGATACATGTTTGTGTGCAAGGGTTAGAAGGTAAAGATGTTTCCTTCCCTACATGTCTATTTCTCCTCTCTTCTGCTTAGAAACAGAATTTTCCAAATTTCTAGTGCTTTCTGGATGTGTCAGAGATTTCCTTTCACCATTCTTTGCTTAGCTTGCACCTCAGTAATTAAACTAAGGTTAAAGTGAGGATTCAGGGGGCTGGGGGAAACCTGCCCTCTCTCAGGCCAGAATGCCATAGCACACACTCCAGTCGGGGGCAAATGGACTCTGGGAGCTTTAAGCAAAAAACATGATGTTTCATCCAATGGTTAAGACCATGTGTAAGCAAACTAAGCTCCAACAATGCTGCTTTTAAGGGTTTCCATTAATGTGATGGGGAAAGTGGGAAGCAATAGTTAAATTGCATTAAATGCCTACCTATATTACTCTGGATAGGAAAAAAATCATTGCTGTTTTAGAAAGAGTGCCATTATGTTTCTGGTTATAAAAAGTAATAAATGTTCAGTCCATAAAATTCAGGACATACAAAGTAAGAAAAAGAAAACAAAAATCATTCATAATTTCACCACGCAGAGATAATCACTATTAATGTTTTTGTATATGTATTTCTAGACTTTTAAATAAGAAGCCTTTTATATGTCAAATAAAGAGAAAGAATAATGGCATCACAGCAGAACAAATCATAAGCTGCCACAGGTACTCAGACGCAGCCCAGCTTGGTAGAGTAGAGCAAGGCCCATGGAGTCAGGTGGACCTGGCTCAACTCTGTCTCTGATCATTGGTCAGGACCCTAGGTTAATCACTGAACCTCCACTATTCCCCATGAAAAAAACAGAAAACTCAGCCAATTCACAGGGTTGTTATGGAGGCAATGTAGGAATGCTATCACAGCTCTGCACATGGAAAATATATAGTAGATTGAAGGGAAGGTGGCAAGAACAGTAAGACATATTTGAGCATTGTTGTCTGGTATCCATAAGCCCTAACTCATCACTGATGCAATGAGTTCACAATGAAGAAAGTGATCTCTTCAGATATATGGTGAAGTCACGGAAATGAGGTGGCCAACGTAAAAATCATGGAATTGAGCTATAAATTAATTGTACATTAATATCTCCTGCATCTAAATCACTAACACGAGTCTTTCTCCCAAGATCTGAATTCATTTTCCCAACTGTTTCTAAGAATACATCTTCTCTTGGACATCCCACATCCATACTGAACTCAACCTGTGCAAATTTATTTTATTTTATGTGATCCTGCAGCTTTTTTCCCATATGCCCTCACTAGGAGAAAGGCCACATCCAAACTCACACCTCAGGAATTTGAAAGCTGGCCCATCTTCCTCTCTTATGTTGAATCAATTACCAAGTCCATTCGTTCTTTCTCCTTAGCATTTCTTCTTCTGTCCCTCATCATCCCCAGTCTATACTTCCTATTACAGTGTACTAAATTACCATTACTGCCTCCAGCATCAATCTCACAATCCTCTTTTTCTACACGAACCTGATAATGTTTTGAATCTGATCACATGTTTAAAACTCATTAACAGGATCCCATTTGCTTATGGGAAATAGTCCAAACTCAGTAACATTGTACGTTCTTCCCTGACCTGGACCCTGCTGACCTCCTCATCCCACAAGGCAGCAACCCCATGCACTCTGGCTTGGCTTCAACCATGACAACCACCTACACATTCACATCACACACCAGAACCACAGCAGGCACCAGCAATACAATGAACCAATCCAGGTGAGCCCCAAGCCTTGTGGAGTGTGTAAACTACTGAAAGAGAGAGCCACAAATCCAAACAACTTACAAATAAATGGAAAATTATAAGATAGAAGTCACAAATGATAGAATATAGGACTCTAAATGACCATGCAGATTTGCCCTAGAGTGGCGACTTAGTGAAGGCTTTCCTGAGAAACACTTCATAGGTACAACTTTAGGAATACAGTGGTTCTTCCCCCATACACACCCTCCCACCCCAACTCCTATCCCACTTCCCACTCCCTCTCCCATCCCCTTCTTCATTATGGTTCATTTTTTAGTTTAGTTTTATATACAGAGGACCAACTCTATGTTAAGTACAGATTTCAACAGTTTGCGTGCACCCACCCATACACACACATACACAACATAGAGAGTACAATTTAGGAACAAGTTTTGCAGTTAATTCTCATAGTACAACTCATTAAGGATGGAGGTCCTACATGGGGAGTAAGTGCACAGTGACTTCTGTTGTTCCTTTAACAAGTAACACTCTTATTTATGACGTCAGTGATCATCCGAGGCTCTTGCCATGGGCTGCCAAGGCTATGGAAGCCTTGTGACCACAGACTCCATCAGTATTTGGACGCAGCCAGAAGCATAGAAGTTCTCTCTTCCCTTCAGAGAAAAGTACATCCTTCCTTGATGGCCCCTTCTTTCCACTAAGGTCTACAAAGAGATCCTCTGTGTAGGATATTTTTTGCTTGGCTTTCCATGCCTGAAATGCTCTCACAGGCCTTTGAGCCAGATCAGGAAGCCTTAAGGGTTGATTCTGAGGTCAGAGTGTTATTTACAGCGAATGTCATTCTAGGAGTCTGCTGTGTGGACTGCTTCTCATGTCAGACATTTCCTCCTTTTTAATTCTATTATTATTATTACCAGGCACTTGATGTTATTTATATGATCACTTTTATACTTAAACCTATCCATATGTTAACTTTAACATTTAATATGATTACTTTAACAATTAAGAAGACTTTTTACCACAAATTTTAATGGGATTGGAGTCCCATGACAAGTTTTTGGCTGTACCCTTAGAAGTAAGTCTGGGCCGGTGCTGTGGCTCACTTGGTTAATCCTCCACCTGCAGCGCCAGCATCCCATACGGGCGCCGGGTTCTGGTCCTGGCTGCTTCTCTTCCAGTCCAGCTCTCTGCTGTGGCCCTGGAAGGCGGTAGAGGATGGTCCAAGTGCTTGGGCCCTGCACCCGCATGGGAGACCAGGAGGAAACACCTGGCTCCTGGCCTTGGATTGGCGCAGCACATTGGCTGTAGCAGCCATTTGGGGAGTGAACCAACGCAAGGAAGACCTTTCTCTCTGTCTCTCTCTCTCACTGTCTAACTCTATCTGTCAAAAAAAAAAAAAAAGTCTGTAGGACTGTATACCATAACATTTTAAACAGGACAGAGGTGGGATTGCAGGGAGAATGTTCCAAACAGAGGAAGCAGCACGTACAGAATTCTTGTGGGGGAGCATGATTCCACTGCTGTCTGAGCATTCCTCTCCATGTCACTCGCACTTACATTACTGTCTGACGGGCTTTCAGTACTCGTCACGAGCAGTAATTATCCTCTGTGCTTACTTGTCTGCTTGTTGATAATGTGTCTGTTTCCTTCTCTAAAGCCTCAATAAGCGCTATGGGAGGAAGGACCTGTTTTCTTCTCGGTGTGTCCCCTGTGCCTAAAGCAGTGCCAGGTCCATGCAAGCCCCAGCTGCTGAATGAGTGAACCTGGTTCAGCTTTTCAAACCCCCCTGGCTCAGGTCAAATTGATCATTACCTCCTTTGGGCTTCTACCCTGCCCTCTAGTTTTCTAGCACAGCACTTGGCCACTGTAAGCTCCCAGTGATTATTGCTCTCTCTCCCTCTACCAAATCTAAGCTCTGAGTAGCAAGGATTATGTTTTATATTTCATGTGACTGTGGTATCCAGTAAGGAGTAATGCTCAAAACACATGTGTTTAATGAAAGAATGTCCATCAGCTTTCTTAATAGCTTAGAATAAAGCAAAAACAGAGGACAGCACTGTGGAGTAGCAGGTTAAGTCTCGGCCTGCAGTGCTGGCATTCCATATGGGTGCCAGGTCGTGTCCTGGCTGCTCCTCTTCCAATCCAGCTCCCTGGGAAAGCAGTGGAAGATGGCTCAAGGGCTTGGGGCCCCACAGCAATGTGGAAGACCTAGAAGAAGCTCCTTGCTTAGGATCAGCCCAGCTCTGGCCATTGTGGTCATTTGGGAAGTGAACCAGCAATGGAAGACCTCTTTCTCTGTCTCTTCCTCTCTCTGTTTGTGATTCTGATTCTCAAATAAATAAATCTTTTCAAAAAAGAATTAAGCAAAAACAGAATAGCCTATGTCTTTCCAACATGCTTATCCAATTTTGAGCCTCATCCACTTCGGGCCATTTTCGATACTTCATTGGTCTTCCTCATCTTCCCTTCCACTTTCTGGCCTTCTTACACATATGCCTGAAGGCAAAGCTATTGGCCATTCAGTTTTCTGACAGGGAACATTAATAATAATGACAAGAGCTACAAGTGTTAATGAGAAAATGCTATATAATCATTTTTCTGTGAGAAAAATATTTCAATCTATCTAAAATTTCTTTCTCAATCCAAGAGAATTATTTCCTTTATCAACTGATAATTTAGATTAAAGTATCTTAAATACCATTTCAAGTGATACTTTGACCTAATTATGAGATTGTCTCAGGTCTTTTACCTTCTGTGCCTTAAAAATCCAAGTTCTCAGGTAAAGACAGTGGTTTCAAATGGAAATTACAGCTCAGCAACAAGAAACTCTCTTGAGTAAAAGAAAATCTTTGTCTTCTGTTCCTAAAAAGGTTTCATTTCTGTCACACTGCTTCTCTCTTGAAATTTAGTTTCTATTCAGAATTATGGTGCATGCATTGTTGTTCTTCGGGGAATATTTTTAAATAACATTATTTTCCCTTGATTTAGGGCTATTTAGCTTCTCTTTCCCTTTCTATTTGTTTCTTATGGTTCGAATAGCAAGTTAAATAACAGAAGAAGAGCCACAAAATGTGAGCCTGGTCCTGTACTAGCTCTGGAATAAACACCCATTTTTCAAGTTTAATAATTCTTAAACCTATATATTCCTCAAATTCAGTCTTTCTGTGTGACCTATTCCTCTAACTATAGCCTTAAAATGCTTAATTCCCAGAAAAACTACTAAATATGGTAGGTAAACAAAGGCATGCAAGAGGCAAATACTGCTGTATTTTGAGTTATATTCCAATGCAATTACATTGGAGGCACCCATCAGGAGTTAGGATCTGAGTGGGAGGAGTTAAGGCAGTTCAAGGCCGAGGGTTAACTGTGGGCCTCTTCTACCAGTCTACCCAAACCAGGATGGGAGCAAGAAAACAGCGAGTCTCTGCCATGGTGCTGCCTGCTGCAGGACTCATCAGTGGCAGAGGGACTCCACGCTGTTTCTCATTTAAGCAGGAATTCAACATAAATGACCCCAATTCATACAAATGTATGTTATTCGATAATTTATCTTTTCAAATATTTATTTTATTCAAAAGGCAGAGTGACAGAGAGGGACATACACACACATACACACAAACAGAGAGAGAGAGAGAGAGAGAGAGAAAGGGAGAGAATTCTTCCATCTGCTGGTTCACTCCCTAAATGGTTGCAAGGCTAAGTCTGGGCCAGGCTGAAGCCAGGAGTGCAGCACAGCATCTGGGTCTCCATGTCAGTGGTAGGGGCCCAAGCACTTCGGCCACCATCCAATGCCTTCCCAGGCACATGAGCAGGGAGCTGGATTGGAACTGAAGCAAACACGACTCAAACTGGCACTTCAATATGAGATGCCAGTGTTGCAAGCAGAGGCTTATCCTGCTGAGTCATAATATTGGCTCCTTATTTGACAATTTAGATTTAAGTCTGTTTATGCAGTAATGTCTCCCAGATTCAGATTCAGTTGCATTCTACTACACTTCCTTGGATGATAGAAAAACATGTGGCCTTTTAGTTAGGGCTTGCATATTCACTGCTCATGACCCAGTCTAGCTTATGTAGGTCACAGCCAAGAGATGTGTCTTGTGTTTCTAAGGGGAGATAAGCTGAAAGTCAACGGTCCATCACCATCCTAGGCTCTAGCCCCCACCACCACTGCTGGAAGCCAGGTGACCACATGTCCCAACCACCGGTGTCAGCTCCACCCCGATCCTAATGGGATTCACTGCTCCTACTTCCATGCCTGCCCCCAGGCAAAGTTTTAAAAGGACCTGTTCCTGAACATATGGCTCTTCCTCTCCATCTCCTGATCTCTCTCGCTCGCTCTCTCTCTTGATCTCTCTCTTACACTCTCCTTCTCTCTCTTTTCCTTCTTTACCCCTTCCCTCTGGTCTGTCGGGTTTCCCCCAATAAACCCTTTCCCTTAAAAAAAAAAGTCAGTGGTCCATGTTTCTAAAACCCAGTCTTTGTTATGGTTCCACCCATAACTCCCTGGCCTGTCAATAACTCTTTGCCCAACCAGCACTGCAGTTTAACCCTTACCTGGGCAACAGCAATTATGCAGAACACAAAATATCTATCATCATATGATTGCCTCTATCAGAGACTACCTTCAATATCTGCCCCACAAACTCTCTCCATCAAATCTAGGAGTCTTGATTAAACTGAGAAAATTCAGAAATCTGATAGAGATCCTTTGTCTTAATACTAACAATACCTGTGCAAATACAGCCTTAGTCACACCTGTTTCTCTTGTTTCCTTTCATACTTCTGAGAATGTCACTATTTTTAAAAGAAAAATAAACATCAACAATATATATTACCAATTTGGATGCCTATGACCTGTGTTGAAAATAATATTAAAATTTTCTGAAGGTTAAAATAAGAAAAATATAATTTTGATTTCCTAAAATTTCCCTAAGATGACCAAATTAGCTCACTTCTCATATTAAAGCTCAAGCTCCTATGTTACACTTCCTACTAATCTAGACCCTGGGAGGCCACAGTAATAGTTCAAGTAATGAGGTTTATGCCGCTCATATGAGAGATCTGGATTGGGTTCCTGTCCCCAGCTTCAGCCAGCCCCATCCCCAGTCATTGCAGGCATTTGGAGAATGAGCCAGAGGATGGCAGAGCACTCCCTACCCCAAAATGAACAGGATTCAAGATTTTTCTGGGTCATAACACTTAACAGATATGACTACTTTAACAGTGCTCTGTTGAAACCAAATAATTATGGTCCCTTCTTTAACTCTTCCACTTTCTTTTTAAGATTTATTTATTTATTTTTATTTGAAAGGCAGAGCCAAAGAGAGAGGAGGAAGAGGAGGAAGAGGAGGAAGAGGAGGAAGAGGAGGAGAAGGAAGAGGGAGGGAGGAAGGGAGGGAGGAAGAGAGAGAGAGAGAGACTTGGGTCATCCTTTGCTGCTTTACCAGGTGCATTAGCAGGGAGCTGGATCAGATTTGGAAAAACTGCTGGGCTGGCACTATGGCGTAGTGGGTAAAGCCGCCACCTGCTGCCCACATCCCATATGGGTGCCGGTTCAAGTCCCAGCTGCTCCACTTCTGATCCAGCTCTCTGCTATGGCCTAGGAAAACAGCAGAAGATGGCCCAAGTCCTTGGGCCCCTGCATGCACATGGGAGACCAGGAAGAAGATCCTGGCTGATTTCGGATCGGCACAGTTCCAGCCACTGGGGAGTGAACCAGCCAGAGGATGGAAGACCTCTCTCTGCCTCTTCTTCTCTTTGTGTAACTGACTTTCAAACAAACAAACACGCAAACAAACAAATAAATAAAAGAACTTGGTCTTGAACTGGCACCCATAAGGGATGCTAGTGTTGCAGGAAGAGGCTTAAGCTGCTATGCCACAAAGCCAGGTCTTTTATTTTCAATTAGTAATGCCATTCATTTACATAATTTCACTTCAAAATGGCACCTCAATTGCTAAACATCAACACTACAGATAAAGATGGCCAGGAAACATGGTAGTTTCTGTACTCATCATGTAATAGCACACAGGAAATTGGAAGTTGCCATATAAAATGTTGATAATACATCACATTTTGAGGGCTCCTCAATGTCACCCTTGTTATGAAAGTCAAGAAAGCTTCTTTTTAAAACTGCTCCTAAAATTATTCCAAATAGCCTGGTAAACCAATTATGTATAAAAATTAGAATGGTTTACATTTTAGCAGTATTATCAAAGTAAAATAAAAATGATGTATCTGCTGCTTATAGGGATCAAGTGCCAACGAGGCTATGTTAAGTGTGAGATCTTTTGTTATGGACTGAATCTAATGCTTCCCTCTATGTGTCTCTCATCACGTATAGCCATGCATAGAGCTTACCTTCCAACTATTAGAAATGTTCTAGTAAACCACAGATGCTCAATGAGTTATGGTGGGGTTACCTCCTGACAAATCCCTCTTAAGCTGAAAATATTGTAATCGTTTACTCTACTGAGCATCGCAGCTTAACACAGAACACTGTAGAGTATAGGCTGTCTACTCATGACTGGGTGGCTAGCTGTGAGTTGCAGTTCATCACTGCTAGCTAGCATTGAGAAACAGTATGGTACCACACTATCACTAGCTTGGAAAGAGATGAAAATTCAAAATTTGTAGTACAGTTTTTATTGAATATGTATCACTCTTGCACCAATCTGAAAAATCATTAGGTCAAACCATCCAACGTCAACGACTATCTGAGGTAAAAGGTGGGTTTGTGCATCTTATGCTTTTTGCATCCTGCACCATGTCAATCATAATGCCCCTTTATATTAGATTAAATTATAACTGAAAAACCATTGTTGGATTATGAAAGAAAAAAACCAAACAAGATAAGGGACACATCCATGACTACACATCAGAAAAAGAATTGATAGCTTGGTTGTAGGTATGGCATTACAACTGGGCAAAGTGAACAGATCTCCCACAATTATCTGATGAAGTACTCTCAAGTATTTGATCTGAAGTTAAGGAATTCTTTGATGATGCTGACTAGGTGTCAGGTTTTTCATACAACTGGTAAACATGGTACCAGGCTTCTTGTGGATCAGATACCCGCAGCCTGGCTAGCATAGTGAATCTTGTGTCTTCTGGCTGTCCACATGTTTGTTTTCTCCCCCTCTTCCCTCTCTGGGTATTTAGTGATGGTCACAAAAACATGAATCTCCATACTACTTGCCAAAAATACATAAACATCAAATGGAAATGAATTCTCATCTTTTCCTTTAGACCAGAAGAAAAATATGCAGACTCTTTTGTACCAAACAGTTATTATTTCTGAAGCATCTGAAGACTGTTTGATTTAACAGACTGAAAAGCTTGTAAGAAAGAGGAAGTTCTGTAACAGAAATCCTCTTCCCCTCCTGGGGACAACCCAGATCAGATTCTGCCTCCTCGAAAAGGCAGCCACTGCAGCTTGAAGGACTGTTCCATCTTCTGACTGTCACCGCACTAACTCCTTGCATAGTCTGCTTGACCCTTGAGTCCCCAGCTGTGCACAAAGGTGCAGGTGGCACCTTCACTTCTTCAGATCTTTCTGTCTTCACACAGTGGCTACTTGGAAAGGTTTGATTGATGGACAGTGGGAGGCAAGAAAAAAAATAGCAGATCTTTAAAAATTCAACTTTTATTGCTTTTATTTCTTAGTGTGCAATAAAACATAATCCTGCTCCTCTAGAAATATTTAAATATTTTAAGTGTAAATAATTTATTAGGTATTGTAGTATTTCAATAATTAAATAAAAGGATATGCCTAGAATGTTAGCTACACTGGAGATAAATGTGGCAGCACACAAAGAGAGAAAAAGCCATTGCCTAAGAATTTCACAAGTGTATGAGTGTGTTCTTTTTAGGCCATCATTCAATATGAGGTGTACTGCCATCTTATTCTTTTTGTCTAAGAAAAATGATAAGTTTAACTGATTGTGCATATTTATTCAGGCTCATCATTTTATATTTTCTCTGTTTCCTTCACTGTGTCTCCTTCCCTGTCTCCTTCACTTATCCTTTGGGTGTAAGGCACTGGGACCCTCTTTGGCATTAGAGTTGCAGGAAAAGTACATGATTTGAAGCTAACCCATCTGGAAGGCCTCTGCAAGTGTTTAACCTCTCCAAGGCTAGTTCCTTCATCTAAAAATAAAGAGAACGATAATGCATTCCAGATCTGTGATAAGGATTCCAGAATGTATGTAAAGCGCCTTCTACATAACAGGTGCTCAACATACAACAGTGATCGTGATTACTTATTTTCAAATTACTTATTTATTTATATTTGAAAGAGAAAGAGAGAGAGAGAATCAGCTATCGGCTGGCTCACTCCCCAAATGCCCACAACGGTCTAGACTGGGCCAGCGTGAAGCCAGGAGCCTGGAACTCAATCCTGGTATCCCATGTAGGTGACAGGAACCCAAGTACCTGAGCCATAACCTTCTGCCTCCCAGGGTATATATGAGCAGGAAACTGAAATTGGGAGCAGAGCCAGGGCTTGAACCCAGATACTTCAGTATGCAGTGCTGGCACCCCAAGCCAGATCTTATCCACAATGCCAAATGCCTGCCCGTTTATTCCATTTTAAAAATGCTGCCAATAGTGCTTAAACTATAGCTTTGTATATGTAATAAATTTTATCCACTGATTGGGGGACCAGACAAAAAAACACTGAATGTTAATATAGACTTTGTTTTTCTATAGCATCCATCAAAATGATAGTTGCCATGTAAAACCATTCATTTCTTTTGTACTTAAAAGATACTTTACCAGAGATAAGCAGAGAGAATGGACTGAGACATTTAACTGGACCACAAGAAAGTATGTGTTATTATAATGTACTCTAGTTCCCAAGCTCTATATTACTTATAGTAGAAAAGACACACAGAGAAATCTAAGGATGGGGGAGCTGAATTTCTTTATGACCTTATTTGAAAGATAAACTCCTTGGGGAAATACAATTTATTCAGATTATCAAGATCCTGCTGTGCAAATCTACAGTCTGGGAGCACACTATGGAGATCAAAAAATATTTACTTTATTCTGTTGGGTATAAAAGCTTTTAATGAATGCATAATTAAGACAAAAAAGTGTATACAGCTTGAGAAATTCCACTGCTGAGCCAAGCCATTAATATCCAAAGCACCATACCCAGTTGTGATTCCACCTGTCTCCTATTTGAATTTCAACTTAGTTATATACAAGGTATTGTGTTACGACTCAACCTGGTGCTGCAGGAAAGGACTGTGCTCCAGGAGCTGAGAGAGTTACATGAAGGGCGCTGGTGGCGATATATGGTGAGAGACCATCCTTTCGGAATAGTTCAAACAAATCAACAAAAAAAGAAAAGCCAAATCTTTAATAGTCTAGAGAGAAAAGCTTATCATCTATAAAAAGCCATTATGAGTTTTCTTAACACTATCTTTGAGTTACTAGGATAAAATCCAATAGTTACAGGAGAAAAAGATGACCAATTCATCGACAATGCAGGGCAGATTATTCATGATAAAATAAGTCCAGATATTTTTATAATATATATGTAAATAGATACACATACATACACATATAAAGAGATATGGATATATTTGTATATAAACATGTAAATATGTATGGACAATTGCATTTAATTATATTTTTATATGCTAATATAAATAGGCACATTATACAATTTGATTACATAAAAGCAACATATTAGTGGCAATTCAAAAAATACAATGGAAAAAATTCCAGCATGCTCTAATTCTTGGTGTTTTGGAAAGCCTATTTAAATATATTTGTGCTGTATAACAGAGGAATGCTACAATTAGGTTACTGGTACATTTTCATAATCAATTGTATGCATAATATCCAAGGCTCATGAATAATTTTAAATTGTTCCTTGGGAAAGTCTCTATAAGGTGGAAATCTCATAGGGAGGAAGCACAGAGACGCGGCTGTTGCCAAGAACTAATAATTCTGGCCCCAATCACCAAGTATCACAAAAACGATGTTTCAAAATTTACCAAGGCCAACTGAACACATTAGCAAAAGTGGAGCAGCCCATTATATTGGCTCTGGTTTCTAGAGCGCCTGCTGTTGTAAGATACTTTGCATACACCATCTCACTGAATCTTTCAATGGCCCTGAGAACCATCTCTTGTATACAGAGATATAGATCATATCTGTATTTCACAGATGAGGTGTATGGAGCAAAGAGGCTAAGTAATTGCCCAAAGTCACACAACTTTGGGACATGGACTCCTATCATGGGCAGATAAATAAATCCACACAAAGAATGAGGTGCGATCAACTTCCCAGGACTGCCCATAATTAGGGAAGAGGAAGGAAATCCAGCTGCTGCTGGGGGTACCGATCAGACAATTCTGGAAGAGGAGAAAGTATGTGAGGCAAGTACTTGAACATTAAATAGCAACTCAGAAGATGACAAAGTAAGGGAAAAATAATCATGGAGAAGGAGGCTTCATATGAAGAAGTTAGGTACAGGGAAACGCGTGCAGTTCTCAGTGACTATGACATAGCATGTGGATAGTAAATTGTTAACAAGAACAGGCTAAACAGAAAAGAAGTTTCATAATAAAAACATGTGTTGTGTGCCAAATTAAGAGGAATGAGCCTTATCCTGAAGGCTATGGTGAACCGACTGCTGAATATTGAATGATTACACAAGAATGTGACACGATCAGGTTGTTATTTTTTTCTAATCAATTAAATAGAATTTTTCATAGATTAAAAAACTTTCAAAATCAATCAAACAGAATTTTGGAGGCAGCACTACTGGGCAGGGCAAGAGTGAAGACAGGTTCATCAGTTGGCAGGAAGCTTCTTTAGTACAGGTAAGAAGTAACAAAGGATCTGAATTAAGACAGTGATAATGAAAATAGAATGAGAAGCATTTACAGAGCGGTGGGACAGAGTTGAAAGCTCTTGGTGACAGGTTAGGTGGGACACAAGGAGATGGAGTATTCTAGGAGATTCTGAGTTGAGTTCACACTAAGGTCACGTGCCAGTGGAATATCTAAGAGGAAGTACTGACTAGGCAGTTGGATGGAGATGATAAAATAAGGCATTCTTGGGGTGCAGTTAAGAAAAAGATACCTTAGGAAAACATGAAAGAGAAAGGACAGGACTGGAAATTGGTCTGCAACCAGGAAATGGGGAGCTAGCTCGGATTTCAGAGAAATACATTGTTTAGTAGGTCAGAAAAACAATTTAAACTGTACAATATTGATTAGATTCAAACTATAGGCAGGGAGCAGAGTTGAGTTATTGTAGGATGAGTAGAAAGAGAAGGTGGTATGTTTGAGAACTATTTTAAAGGCTAACCCAATAAAACTTAGTAGAATTCATGAAGTCATGAAAGAGTGTAGGATACTAAGGTTTCTGGTTTAGGTGACTAAAAACAATGATGGTCCCTTAACAAAGATGGGCAGGTAAGGAAGGTTTGTGGGATTGGGTGAGAGAAAATTTGAAATGCACATGGGATATCAGATGGGAATACTGGCTGAACACACAGGGCTGGAGCTCAGTAGAGGGAACAGTAGATGTAACCCCCTGCAGAGAGAGAGTGGTGGTGAGCAGAAGAGAAGAGCGCCCGAGCACCTGCACAGAGTCAAGGGATAGCCCCAAGGTACAGTCAAGGAGCCAAGGAACAAGCACTTGGAAAGAAACTGAAAAGAAGCAGGAAGAGAACCAGGAGACAGTCTTGGGAAAGGAAACACCAGCCATCAAAATGCTACAGAGGGGCCACATTAAGACAACAAAAGGCCAGCCGGCGCCGTGGCTCAATAGGCTAATCCTCCACCTTGCGGCGCCGGCACACCAGGTTCTAGTCCCGGTCGGGGCGCCGGATTCTGTCCCGGTTGCCCCTCTTCCAGGCCAGCCCTCTGCTGTGGCCCGGGAAGGCAGTGGAGGATGGCCCAAGTGCTTGGGCCCTGCACCCCATGGGAGACCAGGAGAAGCACCTGGCTCCTGCCTTCGCAGCGCACCGGCCGCGGCGGCCATTGGAGGGTGAACCAATGGCAAAAGGAAGACCTTTCTCTCTGTCTCTCTCTCTCACTGTCCACTCTGCCTGTCAAAACACACACATACACACAAAACAAAACAAAAGGCCCTGCTGCATTTGACAGTTAGAAGACTTTGGTGATCTTTGTTGGAATAGCTGTTGGGGAATGAAGGCAGAAAACTGAGTGTGACAGGGCTGAAGAATGGATAGATAGTAAAGAATGCTGACATCAGTTGGGGGGGGGGGTAGTGAAGGCAAGGAAGGGCTGTGGTGATGACAGAGAAAGAATAAGTTTTTAAGATTTATTTATTTGAAAAGCAGAATGAAAGAGAGAGAGAGAATCTTTCATCTGCTGGTTTACTCCCCAAATGGCTGCAACAGCCAGGGTAGAGCCAGCCAAAAGCCAGGAGACAGGAACTCCATCCAGGTCTCCTATACAGGTGGTAGGGACCCAAGAACTTGGGCCATCACTTGCTGTCTTGCAGGCTGCTTTGGCAGGAAGCTGGATTGGAAGTAGAGCAGCTAGGGCTCAGCACTCATTTGAGATGCTAGCGTCACAGGCAGCATTTAACCTACTGTGCCACAATGCCAGACCCAAGAAAAAGAACTTCTTCCACTTGCTGACCTTATTTATAAACTAGGTGGAAGGTACCAGTGGAAACTGAACCCACAGGAAACACATGAATTATCTGATGGAATAAGGAGCTAAAAGGGCGTTTAGCCTCAGAGAAGAGGGCAAACATTTTCTACAACTAGAAACATCTGCAGGTGGAAGGTGGGTGGGAGAAGGAATATCCTAAAGGAAACATCAATTTTATTTTAGCTTTCCCTAATTTCCTAGATATTTACAATAGAGTTAAGTGAGATTGATATTTGCATTGTTTATTGATTATGAACTCTAGCACTAACAAAACATTACAAACATTTGATTTTGGAGAGGAAAAATCCAGGCTGAAAAGCGATTTTTAAATTGCCTAGCTAACAATAGTTTGCTGTGAATAGAAATTTCCAATTTCAAAAAATACTTCATGATTTCTTTCCTCTTTTTAAAAACTCACAAACTGCTGCTTGCACTGCCTACATCCCAAGGCAGTGGCCTGGGTTGCAGTCCCACCACTGCTTCCCATCCAGCTTCCTGCTAATGTGCACTTGGAGGCAGCAAATGACAGATCAAGTACTTGGGTCTCTGTCACCAACATGGGAGACCTGCATGGAGTTCTTAATTCCCACCTTTGGCTTGGACTAGTCCAGACTGTTAAAGGTATTTGGGGAATGAACCAGAGGACTGACGATGCCTCTCTCTCTCTCTCCCTCTCTCTCCCTCTCTCTCTCTCTCGCTTGCTCTGCCTTTCAAGTAAATAAAAATAAATATATAAACTTAAAAAAGAGATATCAGGCCTATCTTAAAAACAAAACAAAAACCTCACAAAGAAGGTACAGTCAGCCCAAGATTATCCACATAGCAACTAAAATGCTAGATGACTCTGGAGCCAGTCAGCATGCCTCTGGGCTGTCACTGACTGGCATCCTTTGGTGCGCACTGGGGGAATAAAAGCCAACATAATAGCATACGAAAAAATTAATTGGGACCTTAAAATGACTACCAAAGAGCTTATGATGGTTTTCAGAGCCAAATATGAATATTATTTGGCAAATATGATATTCTGCATTATCCAAGCCTTGACAGCAAATACTCTTAATTAAAACAAATAATTAGTGGCTGGCTAAGATTTAATAGGTCTGATATATTCTGCACCCTTTCTAATCATTTTCTCTGATTAAAAACAACAAAAAAGAATAAACAATTTGTAATATACTTTCCAAATGTTTAACTTTCTTCCAACACAGGAGCATTAGCTCTAGTGGACTGTGGAACTGCAGGCAGTGAGTGTATTTGACTATGGGCTTATTAAATATATATGTTAGTGTAATCATTTGTCTTCTGTAACTTAGAAAAAAAGGCTCAGTGTTGGAGAAAAATGAGCATGAGTTATAACTTCTTCTCAGCCTCGCAGATAAATTATTCCATCCAGAACATTCACTATATATTATGTTTTTAGGCAATACCATTAATTTAATAATTAACATAATAGCAATAATACATTGCTTAGAAGAGATGACCTCCGATAAGTCATTGTTGTATTACTTAGCTTAAAAATTGTAATCTATTATAATACTGCAAAATATCTGAGTCCCTCAGTCAAATTCAACCCCTATATAAAGTATTTGCAACTTTTTTTTTTTTTTTACAGGCAGAGTGGACAGTGAGAGAGAATTTCCAACTTTAAAAAAATGCACTCATTGGTTAAAACTAACAGAAGGGTGTTAATGATTTTCCCAGCATAATATAAGATTTCAATAGTTTAAAAGCAGAGAAAAATGACTGAATGGAGGCACCTTTTTTTCCCCTGAACGCCTACTAAGCTCCCAGGATATGCAGCAAGTGTATGTGTGTCTATTTGTGTGTTGAGGGGGGTAAGATATAAAGTCTGTGTAAGGTGCAATCCCTGACCTGCAGATCTATTGCCCTGGAATGCATTTTCCAACCTCATTAAACCAGGCACAGGATGGTGCACAAGCAGCACTCGTACACCTGCAGCCTTGGTGAAAGTATTTCAAGGATCCAGGACTTCCTGAAGCTGAATATTCAAAAACTATTTTTTTAGCAAACAAAAAATTAAAAATATAGTAAAATTGCCAACTATGAAAAAAGGAAGAAAATCACCCAGAATTCTCCCTATCACTGTTGTGAGAGAATAACACTCTTTAAACCTTTGTACCTTCACTGAAGAAATTTTCACTGACCAATTTTCACTGTAGCCCACTGAGTGTGAAAGCAAAGGAGACAGGAGGGGAAATGAGCCTCCCTCAAAGACCAGGAGGGCTGGGGTGGAAAACTAACTGCTCCCTCTCTCCTATTCCCTTGGCTTCGGAAGGATTAGTAGTAAGAATCTGGGCTTTGCTTTGCTTGATGATCCCAACATGCACCCTGTAAACGGAACAGCGCCCTCCATCTGGGGAAATGATCTTTTATGCTTGTAAAAGCAGAAAACAAAACAAAACAGCCCCCTGCCCTCACCCTATTTTCCCTACAGTGATAAAATGCTCTACCTATAGCCCTGGCCTCCCTGTGCTCTCACATCTCCACAGCACGTCTCCTCTTGCAGGTCACGTCTTTCACATAAAAGTGCTAAACTAATGCCGCTTAATGACAAATTAATGTCCATGAATAAAAAATACACCTCTAATAGCATAGAGTAATTTGCCATTACAATATCATCATTGGACATGCCCCTGGTTTAATACGATGTATTTAATTCATAACCTAATGAGTGATATATAAAAAGAGGGAGATGAACCCTGCAATTACATTTATGTGAGTCTGTCACCTTATTTGTAAAACCTTAGAGTCATTTACATTCAAATTAGAACAAATGAGTGATTTCACAAAGTGCAGTGATAAATGACCACAGCAGCCCAAGACAAAACTGTATTTCCTGTGAACACATTAACAGTTTCCTATTATTTGTTAAAAATTACAATGCATATTGCCCAGTGTGGTGTGAATAATGACTTTTTTACTGATTAGGTCAGAAGACTAATATGTAGCAAAATAAATAATTTTTCTTTTCATTTTTTTCCAATTCTTGCTTTAAATTACCTACTGAATTCTGATGGATTCACACTGCCACCTGCTGCCCAGAAATAGGTACTGGAAACATATTCCTATCGTGGGAATTTGAGTATTCACCACTTTGATGATTTTTATTTGAAAAGTCTACATGGTGATTCTTTTTTATTAATACATTTATGTTGCATATCATCGTAAAGGATGTGATACTTTGTGGACATAAAGAACCCTTGTTAATTTAACAATAAGAAGTGGGATTTGGAACAGGTGGTACAAAATGTTTCCTTTTTTGAAAGCTAGCCACAATAAAAGACACCTTCAGCAAATCACATGTGGCTCCTAAAGCATCATTTCCAGGGGATACAACACAAAGTGCAGAAGCCAGTATCAGCGATCCTTAATCTTCGATCCTTAATCTTATGGCCTCTTAGGGACATCAACAGAGGAGAAAGGTGCGTGCATGTATGAGATTTCCCTGCTCCTGCCTCCTGGTGCAATATGATGGGTACTGAAAGGCTCTGCCTGCCTCTGAGGAGCTCCACTACCTTATCTTCTCCTAAGACAAAGATCTGCCTTCGGGTCTGGATCCAGGAGAGCAGGAAAGGCACTGTACCCAAAGATGAGGCCAGAGAGCAACAGGCCAGGCCATGCAGACGAGGCTAAGGATTTCTATAGGTGAAAGAATGCACTTGGATGGTCCTCAAGTGGAACTTTCCAAACCAGACTAACATCCTTGTTCTGAATTTAAATTTCTCCATCCACAAATGAAAAATAATACCCACCTGCCTTAATGAGTTACTTAGCAGAGTGTGCATTAGAGTCCTAGCGAAACACTCAGCACTGTGAGGCCCTCAGTAAACAGCGGTTCACTTCCCTGGGAAAGATAACGATGCTCTGGGGACTCAAGTTTGGCAAGGAGAGAGGCTGGAAACAAGCAGACCCGTTAGGAGGGCGTTATGAACTAACTAGGACACATAGGCAAGAAAAGTGAGCCTAAGGAAAGGCAAAAGATTCGAGACAGAGAAAAGAACAGGTGTGTTATTTGCAAGACAGAATGGCTCTACCTCAGTAAACGAGCAGATAACGGTGGTGCAGAAGGCTGTCCCACCAGAAAGTGGTCTCCTAGGGTTTCCTTTATGAAATTTAAGATAATGAAATGTAAGCATATTCTGAAAATCAAGGTAGTTCAAGCACTTTACTGGGTCCGTTTTAGAACCAGGAATGGCTCTTTAATTAATTGGTGTCTCCTTCTGATGAATGTCTTAAAAGGACAAGGAAGAGCAAAAGAAGCATCCACGTTTTACCTGGATTCCATCTAGGCTGTGGATCTCAAAAAGCATAGGAAAGTCCGACAGGCGACCTAGGACAGCATCTTGTGAAATTCCACTGCAAAGCAGGTCAGACAGGGTGAAAACTCGAGGAGTTTTTGTAAATCCCTTATCTGGAAATGAGGAGCTATTCCAGCCAGCCATTGCCCAGTCCCTCGTCAGTTGGCAGCTCGTTCACTGCCAGCCCTTCCATTTTCTCCCCAAACACGCGTTGGAACCTGTGTGAAGACCTCAAAGCCTAGTGGGCTAATTCAGGAGTCGTTCTCATGCCGAGGGACACAACTCTCCCACTTCTGGTTGGGGTCTCTGCCCTTGGCAGGCTACCAGGGGGGAAAGCAAGACAAGAGATCCACACAGTGGCCTCAAGGTGTCCATTTCTTCTCTTACAGAAAGCGGCAGCTTCACTTGTGTTCAGAGAAGCTTTGGCCAAGGCAATGGCTGAAGGCAAACAAGACTCAGGAAGCCTCCACTAAGGATGTTTTTTGGACATGCTTTTTAAAAATGTTATTTATTTGAGAGGCAGAGACACAGAGGGACAGGCTGATAGACATAGAAAAAGACCTCTCATCTGCTAGTTCACTCCCCAGATGTTGGCAATGTCCCAGGCTGGGCCTGGCCAAATCTGGGAGCTGAGAACAAAATCCAGGTCTCCCAAGTGGGTGGCAGGGATCCGAGTACTTCAGCCAGCACTGCTGCCTCCCAGGGTCTACGTTAGCAGGAAACTGGAATCAGGAGCCAGAGAAGGGCACTGAACCCAGGCTCTCTGATATGGCAAGTGGGCATACCAGTTGGTAGCTTAACCACTGGGTTGAATGTCTGCCCCCAGACATACATTTTAATGATCCTGGGGAACAACAGGGGGTTCTACAGCAAGAATCTACCCTTAATACATCTGGTAGGAAAGCCAAAGATAATGGAAATTTAAGAATGACAAAATGATACAGAACATTTTACTGAGAATGGTTTAAAAAACTTTTAATTGGACAGAGTACTAAATAGGATAGATTAGAATTGATTGATAAGGCACAAATTCTAAGTACATTTTAAGCATTTAAGGTTGTTTTTGTAATTTTAACAAAAATTTTTTATATGCTCAATAAAATGTCCCCAAGTAAAATTAACAATCTCTGGAACAATATTGCCCCCAAATAGCAGATAGGTACAGTTTACAACTGCATCAAGGAGCCAGCATTGTGTCACAGTGGATTAAGACACCCCCTTCAATCCTGGCATCCCATATGAGCACCAGTTGGAGTCCTGGCTGCACGACTACTGATCCAGCTCCCTGCTAATGCACTGGGAAAGCAGGAGAAAATGGCCCAAGTATTTGAGTCCCTACCACCCACATGGGAGATCCGGAGAGAGTTCCCGGTTCCTGGCTTTGGCTTGGCCTAGCCTCAGCTGTTGCAGCCATCTCGGGGAGTGACCCAGCAGATGGAAGAGATCTCTTGATCTCTCTCTCTCTCTAACTCTGCTCTTCAAATAAATAAATAAATCTCTTTTTTTAAAGAAAGATTGTATCAAATTATAAAAGCAGATGAACTATTCTGGTTATTTTAAAATCCTAAGAGAGAAGGGTATATTTTTTTAAGACTAAGGTAATAAACATTTCTGAACATATATGGTTTTGGTTCCCTTTGGTCAAAGTATTCTTCTACAAGTCTGACATTTTGCAAAAATTACAAACAGGAAAAATAAAATCAAACAAGAGAGTGAAGGGAAAACATATTTGTGAAAACATGGTGGGAGTTTCAACCACCATCCAAGAAGCCTAAGTAATAACTGTTCACAAAATTTGTTGATATGTAATTTATACTTCTTCTTCAGCAAAATAATGAGTTAAATCCCAAAGTCCATAAGTCACTTAGTAACTCAATAAATCCAACTAATGTTGTACAAGAAAATACCCATGAATTTCTGACGTACATCTGGAATTCTCATGTATTGACAAATCTAGGTATAAGTACACAAACATACTCACTTGTATGTGTCTATACAACTTACAATACATATCATGATAATTAACACTTTCACCCAACCTTTGTCAATGTGTATCACTGATTATTATCTGCTATGGGAAAAATGCAGGTTATGATGCTCAAAGTTCACACTGCAATATTTGATGTAGAAATGTCAAACAAATGTAATTTCAATTTCACAAGTCAAACACACATTTGAAATCTTGTAACCTTTCTCTGTGATTCCCATTTGCTACTGGCAGAAAGGAATTAAAAACAGCTTTCCCATTCCAACCAACAATATTGTGGGGGAAAGAAAGGAAAATAAGATAAAAATAGCTAAACATTTACTGTTAGACTAAACCTGGTGAGATAAGGATAAAAATTTCATATGCTGTATTTGAATTGCTTGTTGAATGAATAGGGCTGGCATTCCTCACAGTCTCCCTGGGAAGTACTGGTTCCTATTTCCCAGGGTTACTGGAAAGATGAAATAAGATGCTTTATATGAGAAAGAGCTTTGTAGACTACCTAATGGGTAACAGAAACTAATGATGAAAGGCATATTTAGAATCCGAGAAAATGATAATGGAGGAAAATAAAGTAATTGGGCAGGAAAATAAGATTTTTCTGCTCCCTAATAACCATGTCATATACACAAAGATAGAATTAAATTGTGTGGATGTATTTTTTAAATTAATTTTCACTGTTGTTAGAATGCTGTAATAAATGCAAGCGAAAGTCAGACCAGCGGGGAAAACCAGAGGATCCTAAAATAGAAAATTAGTTCTTCTCTCTGTAAAATCAAAGAGTCTCACAGCCACACTGTCTGCATAAATGGCCTCTGCCTTCCAACCAAACCAAGAGTTTCATCCAACAAGAGAAACAGTCTTCAGAATCAGAAAGGTGCAAGCCTCCTAAGCAACAATGGGATGCACTGGGAGCCTCTGACTTTCTTATCTGTAAAACCAAGCAAGGTTGTTGTGAGGGCTGAACGTGAGTCAGCTCTGAACACACAGCAGATGCCTGGTGTTTGGGAGCCTTTCCTGACCAGCCAGCAAATCAAGAGAGGAATGACCAGAATACTGCTGAGGACATTCATAGGATTATTAATTATACATCATGACACATTAACAGTACTGTAACGTTCAACAACTCAACTTCTCTTGCCTGTGTGGTTATTTGTATAACCAGACAACACCGTTTCACACCAGAACCCTTTCCAGTGTCATCCCCCAAGGGCCACATTGGGAACTCTGTGTGACTGTTAAGTTAATTGGCTGCCCAAAGATAGTGGGGACCTGGGATGGGCAAGGGGTGTGAGGGAAATGTCCACTTCTGTAAGAGGACCCAAGAACCGCCATGGAGCTTGTTTCAGAAGTTCTGCCACCACAGGCCACCCCTACCCCTACTCTTTTACTGTTGGGCTCCAGTGGTGGGCTCGGAGCAACTTACTACAGTAGGGGAAAGGAATGTGAAGGGCACAGCAGCAGGGTGCAAGGTCACATACCTGGATGAGATAGTGGGAACACAAATTGAGAAGTTCCAACAGTTGCAGGTGACTTCCAGCTGCCAACACATCCTGGATCACACCTGGTTCCAACAAAATCTGTTGGTTGTTTTAAAATGGAAAGAAAACTATCAGTCACATTAAAACTCAATGTAAATATCCCATACTATATTTAAATTGATGTCTTATATGTTCTGAGTTCAGACTTTTCCTTATTATGGAAGTCAGCTCTTTTCTTTCTCTTCTGATTAATGAAACCTGGGCTTCATTCCAACAACTGAATTCTCCTCTTCCTACACAGCCTGATACCCATTTCTTGTGTGCAAAGCTCTGTGCTTAACCACGTAATTTTTTTGTAGTAGGATACAAATATTTTCAAATATCTTCAAAGAACAATGTCGACTTCTAACACTTCAGTTTGTGATATAATCTTTACGATAAAAAAAATCTTAGTCTTTCAGAATTGTGTGGTTTCAGAAGAGTGTGGTTAATAGTTATTTAGAAGACCAGAGGTGGACATTATTCCATTTTACTTCTAAGGCCTAAAACAGTACACCTCAACCACAGATTTTCATGTTCCTTTTTCTCAATCTCAGATTCTCTGATCTTTTCTATTTAAAATAAAGGATGTACAAGTAACATTTTCAGAATATACAGACTGCACAGGCAAAAGCTCCCAAGTGATATAAATTGGTGATATATATATACTTTGCTTTTATTCTGGCTAAACCCAACTATGTGCCTGCTGCTGCCAGCTCTTCTGCTGCTAAACAGGTCTGTAGAAAGACACACAATCATGCTGGCAACATTCACTTCACACGCATGACTACCAGGTGCAAGGAGGCCTTTCCTGCCACCCCAGTTGTCCATTCTAACTGATTTTCCCCATAAAGTGGCTCCCAACTCTGGTCTCTGGATCTGCAGTAACATCAGCATCAGCAGAGATCTTGTCAAAACTACAAACTTTTAGGTGTCTCCCTGGGACCTGTGAACCACAGACTTGCACAGTGAGGCAAGCAGTGTTTCAACCAAGCCCCACAGGCGCGTCTGACACATAGGCAAGTGAGAGCAACACTGACGTCAGCCATGTGCTCTTCTCCATTTCACAAGTGCCCCTTTCTCCTCAAGCCTCCACCTCCTCTGCTCAGTGTCTTGGGGCTTCTAACTTCAGGTCGAGTATCCCTAATCCAAAAATCCAAAATCTGATATGCCCCCAAATCCAGAACTGTTTTTTTTTTAACACTGACAGGATGACATGAGTGGAAAATTCCTCTTCTGACTTCATATGATAGGTCACAGTTTAACACAGGCACACTCCTAAAATTACCTTTAGTGTATAAGGGGTATGTGAAACAAAAAATGCTCATCTTGGGGGCCAGCACTGTGGCATGGTAGGCTAAGCCTCCACCCTGCAGAGCTAGCATCCTATATGCCTACCTATTCATATCCCAGCTGCTCCTCTTCCAATCCAGCTCTCTGCTATAGCTTGGGAAAGCAATGGGAGATGGCCCAATTCCTTGGGCCCCTGCACCCACGTGGGAGATCAGGCTCTTGACTTTAGAGTGGCCCAGCTCCAGCTATTGAGACCATCTGAGGAGTGAACCAGCAGGTGGAAGACCTTTCTCTCTGTCTCTCCCTCTCTCTGTGACTCTGTCTCTCAGGTAAATAAATAAAAATCTTTTAAAAATGCTCATTTTTAGACTTGGGAGTCTAAAGGGTTCCATCCACAAGATATCTCATTAGGTATATGCAATTATCCAAAACCTAGAAAAAAAAATCTGAAATCAGAAACATTTCTGGTCTCAAGCATTTCAGAGATGGGATGTTCAACCAGTAATTGTTTTCTCTGCCTGGATCTCTCTTCCTCAAGATATCAGCATGGCTCACTCCCTCACAGCCCTCAGACTTCTGCTCAGCTAGCATCTCATCTAAGAAGCCTTCCTGGACCACCACTGTAAAATAGTACTCTACTCCCCAACACCCATCATTTCTATCTTCTGACATTGCTCTATTTTTTTCTTAGTACATACCACTGCTTGCCACATTACATATTTATATAGTAAATTTATTTAGTATTTATATAGTAAATTATTTTATTTTTCTCCACTCACAAGGATATAAGCTTCAGGAAAGCAGGGACTTGGTCTATTGTATTCCCAGCATATACCTGTTGTTCAACATTGATGATTTTATTTTATTAATATATTCTTGGACAGTTGCTTCGTGCATTGGTTGAAATGTCATTTAGGATGCTCTCATCCCATATCTAAGTTGTGTGGGTTTGAATCCTGGCTCTGCTTCTGATTCCAGCTTCCTGCTAATGCCCATGGGAGGCAGCAGGTGGTGGCTCAAGTATCTGAGTTCCTATCTTCCATTTGGGAGTCCTGAATTGAGTTCCTAGCTCCTGACTTCAATCTAGCTGTTCAGGGCATTTGGGGAGTGAACCAGTGGATGAAAGATCTCTGTCTGTCTCTGTTTCTCTGCCTTTCAAATAAATGAAACATAATAAACAAATATTAATGATCAAGTGATCTCTACATACATTTTTAATTCAGAATTAATTGTTCATCAATTTCAAGAATCAATATAACATAAAAATAAAGAGGAAAAGGGACTACACATTCTGTATCTGAACAGCAAAGAAGTGAAAAAGTTGAGCCCATGTGGCAAAAAATATCTTCATTCAGCTTACTCTGAAAATTCTTAACAGCCCGTTCCCACCCGGTCAGAAGGAGAAACCTGAATTTCTCTAACTTCTCCAAGAGGGAGACTTTGAGTGACATTCAGGAAATGAGCACAGCTCCCATCAGAGGAGCAATGATGTTGCATGGCCTTGTAGAGGCATCATGGCCTTGTAGAGGCATCATGGCCTAAGGCAGAGAATGGGGAATAGAAGGATTAGAAAAGTTAGTCTTAGCCTTGAAATCCTGTCAGTTGCACTCAGTTCACACAACTGGCATTGTCAATAACCTCCCAGGTTCAGTAATGCCAAACACACAGGCAGATCTCACAGGGAGACAAGATGAGTATTCCATAGCACGTGTCACAGGCCCAACAGCCTCACTTCAAGCCGCACACGAGGACCCATACTGGAATTGATTTTGCTTGTTTTTTTATTGTTTGTTCTGCAGGTTTGTTTCTTCCTCTTGTGATAACATAAGTTTTCTAAAATATATTTTATTACACAAAATCTCTAGCTGCTTTTAAAGATTTGGAGAAAGAAACCTTACCAGGCAGCTGGTTCTTACTTACAGAAACACAGCCAGTGTCTGAAAACCACACTTGCAGTACAGTTTTTCACACTGAGCTTTGTTGCTCTGGCGACTGGCTGCTCTCACATATTTTCCCAGAAAATTTGTGTTTGGGCAGCAATAAGAGCAAAAGTTCAATCTTTTCAAAATTTACATACCCTATGGTGAATTTATCCATCACTTGCCTTGAAAAACTGGCCAAAATATTTCTGTGGAAGAAAGGGCTCTCAAACACCCACATTTATGACAACTAAATTCAAGTGCTGAATCCAACCATCTGTTGGTTACATTTAGGCCTTCCAGAAACTTATGCCTATCAACATACAGTGTGGCATTCAACAAGGGTGGACAGGAGGAAAGGTCACTCAATGAACCCCAGCAGGAAGCCAGGACTAGTCCCTGCTAGACAAGAGAACAGCTGATGTGAACTGTTAGACAGACCCAGTCTGGAGGAGCTTATCTCAGACAGGGGCATAACTCATGGACAAGACAAAGAAATAAAGGAAACCTAGAATGCATAAATCCAGCCGGTGCCGCGGCTCACTAGGCTAATCCTCCGCCTGCGGCGCTGGCATACCGGGTTCTAATCCCGGTTGAGGTGCCAGATTCTGTTCCGGTCGCTCCTCTTCCTGTCCAGCTCTCTGCTGTGGCCTGGGAGTGCAGTGGAGGATGGCCCAAGTGCTTGGGCCCTGCACCCACATGGGAGACCAGGAAGAAGCACCTGGCTCCTGGCTTCGGATCAGCACGGTGTGCCGGCCCAACAGAAAAAGAAGACCTTTCTCTCTGTCTCTCTCTCTCACTGTCCACTCTGCCTGTCAAAAAAAAAAAAAAAAAAAATAGAATGCATAAATCCCAGCGGTCCAGAATCCATCATCAAAGGTGAAACCTGTGAAGAACTCAAACAGGGCTGGGCATTGCCTGTGTGTGACACTCATCTGATTGGGTGGAGACAGAACAGGGCCTTTCCAGATTTCCAAACAGGTTTTAGTGCAATCAGGAATGGAACTGGGGCCAGGGCTGGGGGGCGAAGGGGATGGGACATGAGCGTCTCTTATCCACAGGGCCATCTCTATAGAATATTCTCTCCCTGCATCTCCAAACATCTGGCTTCCATGTGATTGAATACAGGAGAGTGAACTTGAAAGACTGGAGCCAGACATTGCTCGGTGGGCACCTCTGTCAGTGTGCAGGCCTCTCCTAGAGGGGCCTTCAAAGGTGGAACTGGGATTGACAGGTAGGAGCAGGGACAGCACACAGAACTCCCTGCCTCCGGGTCCTTTCCTCTTGAGCCCGTCCTCCCACATTAGTTGATATCTATTCTCTCAATTCTGTCTTCTTCTATTTGCCCTCCTACTTTTCCCTCGCCCCTTGATTAGATCCTGGTAGGGACTGTCTTTAATAGCCATGGCAAATCTCAATGTGGCCTTCTCTTCTGCCCATCAGTGAGTTGGCATCTTCAGAAAATTTTGCATCTTCCTTTCTTCAAAGCTTCCTTCCTCACTTGTGCTTTAGGAGACTTTTAAAGCACTTTCTCCTGAGCTAGTGGATAAAGTGAGCTGAGGGTTTTGTGCATGTTAAAACCAGATAACTAAGGTCTTCACTACATGCATGCCTACACACATGCACACATGCACCCACACGCACACCCACACAAACGTGGGCACTTTTGTGAACTCAAGCAGTCATGTAACTGCACATTATATGTGTCTGATGCACTCATAAATATAAACTGACACATTTCCCTTCTTCTTTACACATCTTTTCGTTGGGAGTTTTTGTTTTTCATATAGTATAGCAAAAGAGCAAACTCACAATTTTGAATTTATAGTTCACCAAGCAAATTGAATATAACAGAATACATTTAAGTAGTAAGTAATAAGCTATGTAGTACACATAAAGCTTTTTGACAAAGTCGCTCTTTCAAGGAGCAGTGTTATAGATGAAACATGAAATGTAAAATCTAGAAATTGCTGTCAATGTAGTCTTTGTTTCAAAACCAGTTCTCTAAGGATTCTTTATCCACAAGGTGGCGCAAGTTTAAAACAAAAGGATTTTCTAATTTATGTACTGCACCTGGATAACTGGCACCTTTATTTTTTAAGCAGGGAAAAATAATTTAAGTAGGGATTATAAAACATAAATTCTACTTTATGTGTGTGTGTATCATAGGTAAATGTTAACAAATATTTCTCTCGAAGTTCCTGGTTAGAACTCAAAATTCTACTTAAATCAAATGGTTCAAACATTTTGTCACTGTGTTTAGAAACTTTCACAATGTGGACTCAACTTGCTTTAAAAAAATGTATTTGCAATTCTGCAACCTTCTGGTCCTTTTAATAAAACAAAAAGCCCCCTGTTCACACCTAGGCAATACCACTGTCCCACCTGAATGTCCACCTTTCAGATCTTCATTCACCATGTGTCAAAATCTTACTCATCCTTCAAAAGCCAACACCCAGTCCACACTCCGTACACAGCTTAGCAAAATCTTATCCCACCACAACCCCTGGCTAGAATCTCTTGGAGTGTCAATTGTTAAATCAACAACAGGAGTTACTGTGCTTTTATTCCCCATGTAGGATCTCTGTCCTTAATGTGTGGTACAATATGAATTAACGGTATAACTAATACTCAAACAGTACTTTATACTTTGTGTTTCTGTGTGGGTGCAAACTGTTGAAATCTTTACTTAGTATATACTAAATTGATCTTCTGTATATAAAGATAATTGAAAATGAATTTTGATGTGAATGGGATGGGAGAGGGAGTGGGAGATGGGATGGTTGCAGATGGGAGGGAGGTTATGGGGGGAAAAGCTGCTATAATCCAAAAGCTGTACTTTGGAAATTTATATTTATTAAATAAAAGTTAAAAAAAAAAGAATTAATTTCTTGGGACTCCAAACTGCCACACCTATCTGGTGAACCATGTGCTTGCGGCCACCCTGTCTTCACTTCACATCACAGCTCCTACACTTTCTGGGAGAATAAGCTCCAAAAACATCATGCAATAGGGGCAGGTATTGTGGCAGAATTAAGGTGCTGCTTGAAACAGCAGCATCCTATAATGGAGGACTCATTTGAGTCCCAGCTACACTGCTTCCAATCCAGCTCCCTGCTAATGTATCCTGGGGGGCCTGAGGTAACAGCCCAAGTGCTTGGGCCCCTGCCACCAATGTGGGAGACCGGGATGGAGTTCCTGGACCCTGGCTTTGGTCTGGCCAAGCCCAGGTCACTGTGGCCATTTGTAGGGATTGAAATTAAGGGACTGGCAATTTCTTTATGCTGGTCTCGCCAGGAAAGCTGAAAGAAGTTAATTTGCAAAAGAAAAAAGAAGAATGCGAAAAAGGAAGCGACTCCAAGAAAGTGAAAGTGCAGAAAGTGCAGTCTGTCGGGCACCAGAATAAAAGCTACGGGGGGCCCTGAGGCTCAAAGACCAAGAACTGAGAGATTTGAGGCAGCAAGCGGCCAGGGCCTTCATACACGAATCTTTATATGGCCCAGGAACCAACAGAACTAGTGTAAACAAGTTCCTGTCTCTCGACAACAAGCGCTTACCAGTGAAGAAGGCTGCAGCCCAGTTTTTGAACAGTGCTTGGGGAACCCAGAAAAAACAGAATGCCAAGAGATATAAAAGACGATGGATGATCAGAAAGATGAAAACTCCTAAGAAGTAAATTGAAGCCAAATGAAGAATCTGTGCTTCGTTATGTACAGAATTTAAAAGTTAATTAAGGAATTACCTTCTGAAAAATAATCATTCATAAATCTATTTGTAAAGGAAATACTTGACCACATTTTATCCTGCTAGACTACAGGGCTGCCTTGTCTTTTAAAGCGATCACATTTCTTTCTATTTCTGTCCATTTAACTGAATACAAGCAATACCCATACCGCAACATTGCCTCCTTTTCCCCCACCGTGTGGGGGCGTGGCAGGGACAAAAAGCAGTTCTCAGAAATACTTGGGTGCCTGCCGAGCTTCTGTTCCACAGAATACTGCTCTGTAAAACTGTGGAAAGTGCAGATCTGAAGTGGAGATAAGCATCTGGTCTTCCTCAGTTTACTTCTGATAACCAAGGGATCAGGTTAATCTGTTGAACACCTTTTAAGTTCTGGCAAGATGATATACCAATTACAATCATGAAAACGAGAAGTTAAAAAAAAAAAAAGAAAAAAAAAAGAAGTTAAGGGACTGAAGATTTCTTTCTCTTTCTTTCCATCTGCCTCTGTCACTCTGCCTTTCAAATAAATAAAAATAAATCCTTCAAAAAAAGGCTCTTAAAGACTGAAAAACACGCATGTATCACTACTTCTTTAGGACATACAGAAGCATGATTAATTAAATATTTGAGCTAGGTGTTCAAGTAGAGAGATGGGAAAAAAATCAAACGGAATTACTAACTTGTGTGCGAATATTGCTAACACTATCAGAGGCACAGGGTGTCGGTGCAGAACTTGCTAGATAGAAATGCCTCATTTCATTGAAAAAAGCTGCAGAATAATTCTTCATGTGACAAAATTTCAGTAATTTCATATTGCATGAGCAACCTCCCTTTTCTTTTTGGACCCTTCTTCATTAGTATGAATCTGGTATTTCAAAGCTTTGAGATGAACAGTTCTGTCAGCTAGTCATTTCCAACATAGCTTTCTTCATTATGTTTAAATTAATAAAATATATTATTTAACAATATGTAAAGATAAATTATTTATTTTAAATGTGGCTAATTATTTTAAAAGCAGAACACATTTTTGATAATTTCTAACTCTAAGAAAAAGAAGAGGTCCCAGCAATTAAAATATAATAAAACATGAAGGTCAGTGCAGGTTAAAAGAAAAGTCAAATTAATTATTAAGGTTTACTTTTATAACCAGTGCTCTTTCAAGTGTAATGAAGATAGCAGGTTTCATGCCACAGAGCTGTTAATGAAGCTGGATTTCTCCATGGTGGAGTTCATTTCTTAAAGTGCTAGCAAGAATAAAGAGGAAATATTACTTTAAAATACTAACGTTCAAAGACAGAAGTTCTCTGAAAAAAAGAATAGGGCTGATACCAGTGTTCACACACAGTATAATTAATGCTAAGATGGCAGTGGGCATAGAGTGTTGTAAGAGCGCTAGGCTGGCAGCATCTAATTTCATTGAAGAAAGCTATGAAATTCTCAACTAATATCCAATTCCATGTAGAATTCCTTGCATTTGATTCATAAGAAATGGAGGTAAACGTATGGCTCTAGAGTTCACTGGGGAGACTTTGGAAAATCATAGATCCTTTTTTTTTTTTTTTTTTTTTTTTTTTTTGACAGGCAGCGTGGACAGTGAGAGAGAGAGAGACAGAGAGAAAGGTCTTCCTTTTGCCATTGGTTCACCCTCCAATGGCCGCCGCGACCAGTGCGCTGTGGCCGGCGCACCGCGCTGATCCAATGGCAGGAGCCAGGTCCTTCTCCTGATCTCCCATGGGGTGCAGGGCCCAAGCACTTGGGCCATCCTCCACTGCACTCCCTGGCCACAGCAGAGAGCTGGCCTGGAAGAGGGGCAACCGGGACAGAATCCAGCGCCCCGACCGGGACTAGAACCTGGTGTGCCGGCACCGCAAGGTGGAGGATTAGCCCAGTGAGCCACGGCGCCGGCCGATCCATTTGTTTTTAACATCATCTTAAAGAAAAAAAAAACTGGAGAAGACTTCTACCTACTGTCATAGGGTTTGAGTGAGGATAAAATGAGATAACACAGATGAAATGCTTAGAAAAATGCCCAGAATGTTTTTTAGGCTCAAAAAATGTACTACTGTTTGTTACTATTGTTAATTCCCTGAAAAATAACCTACTTCATCAATAAGGACACACTTCTACTTCTAATATTGACACATTGCTTACTATGTACCAGATGCCAAGTGAGACATTTCATTTATGTTACCTGTCTTTCTTGTACTTCCTTCTCCTCACCCTTGCAAGTAAATATTACCCCAATGGCAGCTGAAAAAGCTGAAGACAAGGACATTTACCCATTCTATCAGCAGATCTTTTCTTAATGCTTACAGTTATTCCAGGCACCTTTCCAGAAACTGCAGAGATGCCCATAAATAAGACAAACAAGTTTTCTTGGTGCCATAATGTGGGGAGCAATCCGGACTGGACTAAGTTACTGAAATTAAGACTTATTCTATGCATCTGCTCTCCCACAATATGGCGCTGGGAGAGAAGTAAACAGCTTCCGCACAGCTGCCTCCAGTTCAGCTAATAAACTGTAGGACTTGCTCCTGATTGGAGAGCAGCGTACTCGGCGTGTGGGCAGCCGAGTTAGGATTGGCGGAGGAGGACTATAAAGGAGGAGAGAGACGGCATGCACCAGAAACATCTATGGGGAACATCTAAGGGAACCCGTGCAGCCCCCGAGAAAGCCGGCCGGCGGTGTGCCGCTCCCCTGCGGAAGTGGGGAATGTGGCCAGGGGGAACTGCCCTTCCACGGAGGTGGAAGGGATAGTAGCCAACCCGGGAAGAACCAGCAGCAAACCCGGAGAGGGCCGAGCAGACGAAAGAACAGCGCAGGGTCCTGTGTCGTTCCTCCACGAAGAGGGGGAGCGACATAATGGTGCCGTGACTCGGATATGAAGCCTAGGCAGGGCTTAGTGTCGTTCCTCCATGAAGAGGGGGAGCGACATAATGGTGCCGTGACTCGGATAGGAAACCTAACTCGGATTAGGAAACCTAGGACGGATAGCAAACTTAGGAGGGAAGAAGCGGGAAGAAATGGGCTAATATCGGAGAGAGAGACTAGCAAACAGCCTAGGGAAAAGCCGGACGAAAAAGGAGCCGGAAGAAGCTATTGAAAGCCTAGGCATAGATTCGGATACGGACTACGGGGGGAAGCTGGGAGAAATCTCTAAGGTCAAAAGCGAAAGTGAAAGCTAGAACAAACAGACTCGGACGCGGACTGTGGGGAGAGGCCAGGAGAAATGAGGGAGGAATATTGTTGGAGGAAAGCTGGGGGAAATATACCGGGTAGAGAAAAATGTTAGGGAAAATGAAGCCGCGAGTGCAGGCCAAGGCTGAAACGAAAGCCACTTTGGGATTCTCAAGTTAGCCCGGGAATGGGGGGCGAAAAGTTGAAACCAGAAGCTGAAACGTGAGCCTGGTTGGGATCCGTCTGATTAGCCCGGGGAGCAAAGGATGGGAAGCCAAACCGTGGGGCGGAGACGTATGCTGGGTTGAATTCGCCAGGCTAGCCCGGGGAACTTAGATTGAATGCTAGTGGCGGACACGTAAGCTACGCTGTGTGACTCGCGGAGGCTGCCGTGCGCAGAGAGAGCGTGCGGGGCACAAGTAGATAGGGAACGGGGCTGGCGAGGCCGTGGTTCAGACGTGAAAGGGTTAAGTGCGAGACCGCAGAGCGCGCGAAGCCAAGCCGCGCGCAAAGCCGAGCCGCGCAGATGAGGCGCGGGCTGAAGCTGCGCGGAGCCGTGAAGCTGCCGGCAGCGCGAGGCGCCGGGAAGCTGCAGGGATAAGAGAAATAGAAGTTTAGAAATAAAATGAGAGAAATAAGAATGCTGGGAGATAGAAGTAAAATGGGAGAAATAGGAATGCCCGGAGATAGAGAAATAGAGAAATAGAAAGGCCTCCCCTCAACATGGCAACGAGAAAGTTTGGATTCGGTCTGCCTGATTAAGTGAGGCGATGAGCACGATGAGCACCTGCGGGCAGCTAGCAGCTTATGCGCCGCAGGTCACCGAAGACAGGCACGAATTAACATCAGTAAGGCTTCCCCACAATACAACAATGAGAAAGCTTGGATTCGGTCTGCCTAATTAAGGCGGTAAGCGCCAGCAAGCAGCTCGACCAGAGTATGAGCTGCAGGTCACCGAAGATAGGCACGAACCAACACTAATAAGTCTCCCCCACAATACGGCAATGAGAAGGCTTGGATTCGGTTTGCCTGATAGGTTTTGTAAACACCTGCGGGCAGTTCTAGCAGAGTAGAGCATGCGCTGCAGGGCACCGAACACAGGCATGCATCAGTGCCTAAAAACCTCCTCACAACATGGCGAAGAGAGGACCCGGATTCGGTTTGCCTGATTGATAGGACTTGTAAGAGCCTGTGGCAACTCTAGCAAGTAGAGCAGAGTGTGTGCCGCGGGACACCGAAGACAGGCGCGTATCAACGCCAAAAAATAAAAAGAAAGGGGGATCTGTGGGGAGCAATCCGGACTGGACTAAGTTACTGAAATTAAGACTTATTCTATGCATCTGCTCTCCCACAATATGGCGCTGGGAGAGAAGTAAACAGCTTCCGCACAGCTGCCTCCAGTTCAGCTAATAAACTGTAGGACTTGCTCCTGATTGGAGAGCAGCGTACTCGGCGTGTGGGCAGCCGAGTTAGGATTGGCGGAGGAGGACTATAAAGGAGGAGAGAGACGGCATGCACCAGAAACATCTATGGGGAACATCTAAGGGAACCCGTGCAGCCCCCGAGAAAGCCGGCCGGCGGTGTGCCGCTCCCCTGCGGAAGTGGGGAATGTGGCCAGGGGGAACTGCCCTTCCACGGAGGTGGAAGGGATAGTAGCCAACCCGGGAAGAACCAGCAGCAAACCCGGGGAGGGCCGAGCAGACGAAAGAACAGCGCAGGGTCCTGTGTCGTTCCTCCACGAAGAGGGGGAGCGACACCATAATACCCAGAGTGTAGTTATAACTGGCCATGTATGTAGACTGCAGTGCCATCAGCTAGCTGGTTTGGAGAGAAGATCAAATCTCAGTTTGAGGTTATGCTAAGTTTGCAACGCCTATCAGTGACCCCAAAAGAAGAAAACATCAAGTAGACATAAATGAGTCTAGTTGGCAAATTATGACTCCCGGGCCAAATTTCCCTATTGTATGTTTTTGTATAGCCCATAAGGTTTGAATTGTTTAACTTGTCTTTTATTTGCATTTAAAAATTTTAACTTTATAATTAAGAGACTACTTTTTTAGGAGCAGTTTTAGTTTCCCAGGAAAATTCAACAGGAAGTACAAAGAGATCATCTCTGTCTTCTGCCCCGACACATGCACAGCCTTCTCCATTATCAGGATCTCCCACTAAAGGCTACATTTGTTACAACTGATGAACCTACACTGACACATCATTATCTTCCTAAAGCACATTGATTACATTAAGATTCACTCCTGATGTTGTTAGATTTTATGGGCTTTGGAAAATGTATAATGATATGTCTCTACCATTAAGCCAGAATAGTCTCACTGCCCTAAAAATCCTCTGTGCTCAGCCTATTCATCGTTTCCTTTCCCTAGCCCTTGGCAACCACTGCTCTTTTTCTGTCTCCATAGTACTGCCTTTCCCTGAAGCTCATATAGTAGAATGTAGCCTTTTCAGATTGGCTTCTTTCACTTAGTGATATATATTCCAGTTTCCTCCATGTCTTTTTATGGGTTAAGTTCGTTTCTTTTTAGCACTGAATAGCATTCTATCACATGGATGTACCACAGTTTGTTTATCCATTTACCTACTGAGGGAGATCTTTGTTGCTACCTAGATTTGGCAATTATGAATAAAACTATTATAAACATCCACGTGCAGGTTTTTGTGTGCACACAGATTTCCAACTCATCTGGATAAATATGAAGGAGTGTAACTGCTGGTAACGGTATGCTTAATTTTGAAGAAGTCACCAAACTGTCTTCTAAAAGGACTGTAATCATTTTGTACTTCAGCCAGAAATGAATGAGAGTGTCTGCTGCTCCATATCCTTGCCAGAATTTCGTGTGTCAATGTTTTGATGTTAGTGTGGTATTAATAGGTATGAAGTGTTAATTGTTTTTATTTGCAATTCCCTCATGGCATATGATAGTGAGCATCTTACAATATGGTTATTTGTCACCTGTATGTCTTTGTTTGGAGAGATCTTTGTTTTGTCTGTTTGGGTCCTCTGTCCATTTTAAAAAAATCAGACTATATGTTTTCCTTTTGCTGAGTGTTAAGGTTTTTTTGTATATTCCTTTATCGGATGCATATTTTGCATATATTTTCTCTAAGTTATGGCTTCTTTTATCATTATCCTGATAATGTATTTTGCAGAGAAATTTTTAATTTTAATGAATTCCACATTATCAGTTATTTCATTCATGAGCTATGTTTTTGGTGTTGTACCTCTTCAGCATACCCAAAGTCAGTTAGGCTTTCCACTGCTGTCATCTAGAAGTTTCCTAGCTATATGTCTATTATTAAGCTCTATAACCCATCCTGAGTCAATTTTTTGAAGGGTACAAAGTCTTTAGATTTTTCTTGCATATGTATGATCAGCTGATGCAGTACCACTTTTGAAAAGCCTATCTGTTCTCTATTGCATTGTCCTTGCTCCATTATCAAAGACCAGTTGACTATATGTATGTGGGTCTTTTTCAGGGTTCTCCATTCCATTCCACTGATCTATTTCTCTGTTCTTTTCCCAATACCACACTATCTTGATTATCACAGATCTTTTTTAGTAAGTCTTGAAGTCAGATAGTGTCAGTCCTCTAATTCTGTTCTTCTTCAATATTGTGTTGGCTATTGTGGGTCTTTGCCTCTCACTATAAATTTTAGAATCAGTGTTTTGATAGTTACAAAATAGGCCGGCGCCGTGGCTCACTAGGCTAATCCTCCACCTTGCGGCGCCAGCACACCAGGTTCTAGTCCCAGTCGGGGCGCCGGATTCTGTCCCGGTTGCCCCTCTTCCAGGCCAGCTCTCTGCTGTGGCCTGGGAAGGCAGTGGAGGATGGCCCAAGTGCTTGGGCCCTGCACCCCATGGGAGACCAGTATAAGTACCTGGCTCCTGCCATCAGATCAGCGCAGTGCGCCGGCCACAGCTCACTGGCCATGCCGGCCACTGGAGGGTGAACCAACGGCAAAGGAAGACCTTTCTCTCTGTCTCTCTCTCTCTCACTGTCCACTCTGCCTGTAAAAATAAATAAATAACTTCCTGGTTTTTGACTGGGGTTGCACTGAATCTACAGATCAAATTGGGAAGGACTGCCTTCTTGACCGTCTTATATCTTACTGTCCATCATCATCTCTCCATGAATTTAGCTTTTTGTCAGAGTCTTACAGTTTTCTTCACATAAATCTTATATATATTATGTTAGACTTATACCTAAGTATTTTATTTTGAAGTGGTACTGATTTCTAAGAATGATTTTTAATATTTTTAAATAGTCAAATCTCTAAAAGATGAATAATATGTTGTGATAGATGGGAATTATATGCAATCCAATTTCACTCTAAATTGCCATGCAGATTCATTTACATATTTGTCTCTGGTGATGTTCTTGGTACACCACAGAACTGAGTAGTTGTGACAGAGACTTTATCTGGCCCACCAAGCCTAAATTATGTACTACCTAGCTTCTCACAGAAAAAACACACTGATCTCTGGTCTAAAATATAGGTGAGAGCTAGGGATCAGCATTACAGGACTGTATCAGATGACATGGGTCTGGAAAACATTACCCAAGGGAGCTGGTTAGGCCAACTAGGAGGGCCTGAAGCATAAGGGATTCAGAGCTTATAGACGGGGGAGGGACATGCAAAGACACCCAGAAAGGAATAACAGAGAGTGGGGCTGGGAGTGGCTCCCAGAATAAGAGTCCACAGGGCACATGCATGCATCTGTGATGGCTGTGCTGAAGGAAGCTGGGAGGGCACCTGTGACAGTATTTAAGTGGATGTGGCAACCTTTGCCACTGCAAAAACAGTTTCAGGGGAATGCTGAAGATGACACTCTCCAGATCTGATGACTGGAAAAGTGGGTGAGAAATGAGTGAAAATGAGGAAAAGCAAGTTTATGTAACACTTCCCTAAGCTCTGTTATGAAGAGAAGCAGAGAAATACATGATAGCTCAAGGGGACTATAAGAATAAAAAAGGGGCTTTTAAAGATGAGCAATAGAGCATGTTTTTAAATTTTTATTTATTTTCATTGTATTTGAAAGGGAGAGAGAGAGAGAGAGAATCTTTCATCTACTGGTTGCTTCCCCAAATTCCTACAACAGCTGGGACTTGACCATACTGAAGCTAGCAGCCAGAACTCAATCCAGGTGTCCCATGTGGGAGGCAGTTACCCAAGTCCTTGAGTCATTATCTGGGGCTTTCCAGGGTGTACATCAACAGGAAGCTAGACTGAAAGTGGAGTTGGGACTCAAACCCAGGCACTCTTACATGGCATGGGTTTAACCAAAGTGGCAGCATAACCGCTGTGAAAAACACCCATCCCTAGAGCATGTTTTACGTAATGCGGGAAGACATAGGAGTAGAGAAACTGATGAGAGAAAAGACAAAGTGAGCATGGCAGGAGTGATGTCTGGACAGATAACAGGGAGTAGCACTCAGATTGAGATTAGCCTGTGACAGTCCAGGAACACCTCTTCTGTAAAATACGGGAATGCACAGAATGAGTTCACAGAAACAGGGTGACTTAGGGATTTGATGGAAAGAAGATGCAGATTTACTTCTATTTTCTCAATGGAAGTAAAAGTTAGTTTGTAGTACATGTATTGTACATAGGATAGTGGCAGGGGGAGTAATATTTGAAGAAGAGTGGAGAAGGAATGAGAAACTCTTCAGGAAGAAGAAGAAAGCAAATTTATTAGAGTAATGAGTTAGCACTGCCTGGTGAGGGTGAATATCCATCTGAGATTTGAGTGCATGCATTTGAAGTGAGAACAGTGACTTTCTCCACCAATATCAGCAGAGGTGATTGTTAGAGTTAGATCCCACCAATAACTCTCCAAAGTTGTCAAAAGCTGGAATCCAATGTAGCTCCCTTTTGGGGCAGTGTTTGTATTCTTTGGGCTGTGCCAAAATATTTCTACCCTGACAGATAAATGCATATAAGGATACAAGGCTATGATCAGTTTTTCAGGAGTTATATTGATTTGATGAGCATAGAACAAATTACTATTTTTTGGCCCCACAAAGTACAGTGTAAAAATAACTTATTCTTCAGCTAGAACTCTATGAAGTAGTACAACGCAATGATTCATTCTCCTATCTGAACTGGAGTTTTTGGAGCACTGAACATCCTCACATATTTCACTGCTCCCTACCAGAAAATTCAGACCCTTCATAATTAATTTCATATAAATGCAGTTGTATATTGGACTGGCACTTCCACTGATGGTTTGACTAACTCTGAGAAAACATTCAATGTGCATTTTTCATCAATGCATCTCCAACATTTAAATCCTTAACACATAGTAGATGATCATTAACTAGTTGTTAAATTAATGAATCTCAATTTGAGAATAAAATATAAATGGATTTTTAAAACATAGTATATAAAATCCCTACCAGTTAATGTAGGGCATTCAATATATTCACATTGCTCTACTTCAAGGTTCTCATCCTCAAATGGAATATCTGCAATAAAAAGAATCTTCTCAAAATTTCTGTTTGGCCAATTATATATCTTGATATCAATCACAAAGACCAGGTATTTTTGCTATCAGGTCGTTTCTTTTTTAAATTGCATGTTTAAAATTGTAAAACTCCCATATGCTATCACATTACATAAATACCAAATGCTTCCAGCAGAGGGCTCAAGAATTCTATTTTAAGGGGAAAAGTTTTTAAGTTCATTGTCTCACACTGTAAAACTAGAACAGAAAGCATTTCCTATAAAAATGTTTCTTTTCTTGATCAAGTAATTTCAGAAATAGAAGTTACCTAAATATAATCCTATAAATAGAAGGCTGGATTACAAAAGAGCTACATTATTTATATACTATGCATTTATGCATTAATGAATTTATATCTTATCTAATTATGGGAAATATATTGAAGTAAAAATAATCACAAAATCTTCATTGAATGACATAGATATCTGGAAAAAGTCTAGATAACACACAGTGTGTAAATAAATAAGAATTTGGATTATACTATTGTTTACTTTTATTCTTAATTATGTTTGTATGGGGCCTGCACTGTGGCATAGCAGGTCAAAGCCCTGGCCTGAAGCGCCAGCATCCCATATGGGCGCCGGTTCTAGTCCTGGTTGTGCCCCTTCTGCTCCAGCTCTCTGATGTGGCCTGGGATAGCAGTAAAAGATGGCCCAAGTCCTTGGGCCCCTGCACCTGCGTGGGAGAACCAGAAGAAGCTCCTGGCTCTTGGCTTTATATCAGCACAGCTCTGGCCATTGTGGCCATCTGGGGAGTGAACCAGTGGATAGAAGACCTCTCTCTCTGTCTCTATCTCTCTCTGTAGCTCTGTCTTTCAAATAAATAAAATAAATCTTTAAAAAATTTGTTTGTATAAACATTTGGATTTTGATAGATAAAAAAGAGTAATTTATTTTTCAAGAAATTTTCATTTCCCTTGCTCTTAGTGATAGAATCCAAATTGAAAAAGTTTGAAAAGCAAAAGAAATGGTTATTTATGGAGTAACTCAGAAATCTGGAGATATTTCCTTTTCATAAACAGAAATGAAGATGTGCAGTGCCAGTTTACATTCATGCCTATGGCTAACATTAGGGTCTCTGCAACTCCAAAACCTTTCAGAAACAAACCCATGTCTTTGTATTCATTTTATATACTTATTCTCTGCCTATTTCAAGAGGACAGTAGGCATTGATGCAAATATGGGGAAAATAAATACCTGAAGGTAAGAAAAAAATGGGAAACATAAAGTAATACAAGATCAGGAGATGATACATACGTATACATGTATGTCCATACGCATGTATGTGTAGGCAAGATATATAACCATCCTGATAATGCTTAGAAGTGGGCCAAAGGTGGCTCTAAGCTTCCTAGCATCAAAACTAAAAAAGAAAAAAACCTAATACGAGATCAAAAGTGAAAACGCTGAAGCATATTCCAGCTTCTCCAAGCTCTGACATCTAATAACAATTGGTGATGATTTCAATACCATCAAAAGTATATTTTATAGAATACTGCTTAAAAGGTAAAGTTTACAAATTGTACAAAGATGTGCAATTTAGGACATGTTCAACTGGACTTGCCCCAAATGGTGGAGTTAGAAACGTGCCAGGGGATTCCAATTCAATCCTATCAAGGTGGCATGTACCAATGCCATCTCACTAGTCCAAGTGATCAATTTCAGTTCACAATTGATCACACTGGTAGGTCTAAGAGTCAAAGGGATCACACAAACAAGACTAGTGTCTGCTAATACTAGCTGATAGATTCAAAAAGGGAGAGAATGATCCATCATGGGAAGCGGGATACACAGCAGACCCACAGAATGGCACAAGTCCTAAATAGCACTCTGGCCTCAGAATCAGCCCTTAAGGCATTCAGATCTGGCTGAAGAGCCCATGAGAGTATTTCAGGCATGGAAAGCCAAGACACTCTGGCCAGAAAAAAAAAAAAAAAAAAGACCTAAATGAAAGATCTTTGCGAGTGAGATCCCAGTGGAAAGAATGGGCCATCAAAGAAGGAGGTACCTTTCTCTGAAGGGAGGAGAGAACTTCCACTTTGACTAGGACCCTGTCAGAATAACATCGAAGTCGGCGAACTCAAAAGGCTTCCATAGCCTTGGCAACTCATGACTAGAGCCTAGGGAGATTACTGATGCCATAAACAAGAGTGTCAAATTGTTAAATCAACAACAGGAGTCACTATGTACTTACTTCTCATGTGGGATCTGTCCTTAATGTGTTGTCCAATGTGAAGTAATGCTATAACCAGTACTGAAACAGTTTTTTACACTTTGTGTTTCTGTGTGGGTGCAAACTGATGAAATCTTTACTTAATATATACTAAATTGATCTTCTGTATATAAAGATAATTGAAAATGAATCTTGATGTGAATGGAATGGGAGAGGGAGCGGGAGATGGGAGGGGTACGAGTGGGAGGGAAATTATGGGGGGGAAGCCATTGTAATCCATAAATTGTACTTTGGAAATTTATATTTACTAAATAATAAAAAAGAGGTAAAGGTTAATAAAGAAATTCTTTAGAACACAAATATTCAATTTTCTGATTTTCTGGCTTAATTTAAGAATAAAATTGGGATTCCCTCAGCATGGCTTTTCAGTTGCATAATGCCACATTCCAGAGGGCAATTTGAACATTTATGTGGGCATTTTTATTGCCTCAGAACGGTGAGCACTACTGGCATTCATTGGGCAGTGGCCCTAGGCAGCCAGATGCCTTGCAATATACAGGGCAGCCACCCACACAAAAAATTGCCCTGCAGCCTAAACACTGGAATGTCCTTTTAGGCATGCACTAGTGAAAAGCTTGATAAAGACTGAAGCACAGGTCCTTACTGTGTATTACATACATATAAATACCTTTTTTTCTGCTCTTGTTCTGTGTCAAGATACACAGAATTTCCCCCAAGAAAGCTACCACCATAAAAACCAAGAGAAGATTGTCACTTTGCTTTGTTTGGAATTTTTCTAGGAGTTGTTCATGAGTTTGGAAAATCGTGTGACCTAGAGTATGCCCTTGTGTTATCTGCACAACCTCTGTGTGTCAGTTAGTATCTGTATGTAGCTATCTCAGTCATGATGATTGTACCTATAGGTGTAAACAAGTAACTATTTCTTTATGTGTTTTGGAAGAGTTGCGCCCTAGACTGTACATGCTGAAATATGATTATTTTTATTACAGATATCTTTCCTTTTGTTTCTTCTTTATATATGGCCATGGCCCACCAAAGAAGGAGGTACCTTTCTTGAAGGGAAGAAAGAACTTCCATTTTGGTTATGGCCTTGTCTAAATAAGGTCAGAGTTGGTGAACTCAAGAGGCTTTCATAGCCTTGGCAGCTCATGACAAGAGCCTCAGGTGATTACTGACGTCATAAATAGAGTGTCAATTGTTAAATCAACAAGGGGAGTCACTGTGCACTACTCCCCATGTAGGATCTCTGTCCTTAATGTGTTGTACTATGTGAATTAACAGTGAAACTAGTACTCAAACAGTACTCTATACTTTGTGTGTCTGTGTGGGTGAGTCTGTTAAAATCTCTACTTACTGCCAGCACCACGGCTCAATAGGCTAATCCTCCACCTGCGGCGCTGGCACCTCGGGTTCTAGTCCCGGTCGGGGCGCCGGATTCTGTCCCAGTTGCTCCTCTTCCAGTCCAGCTCTCTGCTGTGGCCCAGGAAGGCAGTGGAGGATGGCCCAGGTCCTTGGGCCCTGCACCCGCATGGGAGACCAGGAGGAAGCACCTGGCTCCTGGCTTTGGATCAGCGGGTTGCGCTGGCCACAGCGCGCAGGCCGCGGCAGCCACTTGGGGGGTGAACCAACGGCAAAGGAAGTTCTCTCTCTCTCTCTCTCTCTCTGTCTTAGTCTGCCTGTCAAAAAAAATCTCTACTTAGTATATACTAAGTTGATCTTCTGTATATAAAGATAATTGAAAATGAATTGTGATGAAGAATGGGATGGGAGAGGGAGAGGGAGATGGGATGGCTGTGGGTGGGAGGGAGGTTATGGGGGGAAAAGCTGCTATAATCCAAAAGTTGTACTTTGGAAATTTATATTTATTAAATAAAAAGTTTAAAAAGAAAAAAGAAAACAACCCCCCCCCCTCAAAAAAATATGGCCATGGCATTCTACTGAAGTCTAGGGAAATTTATGTAGGTAAGTTACAGTATCTAAAAATTTCATCTTGGGAAAGCAGTGCTGGCCTTTTTATATTAAAGCCTAGCAAAAGAGTTTGAGGCCAACAAACCAGATGGAGAGTCAATATGTTTCCTGGGGAATCTTTTATGTGTATAATTTCTCCTAAATAGATTAAGAGCTGTCCAACAAACAGGATGACACTTGGAGTGCAATTGTTCTCCTTTGTCAAATAAGCAAACAAATTCATGCACTTTAAAAATTCATCAATAGGCTGATATTTCTTAAGCGAATTAAGGAGCTAACCAAGAAGGTTTACTAAATAATCAGTTAACCTCTCTCCACTCAATTTCAGGGAGTACCTAAAGAAAGTATCAAAATTTATTTAGGAAATAATTTTGAGGGTATCCAACAATCAGAAATCCTGTTGATGAAGAAAGAACATAATTGTAATGATTTCTGTTTAGAAATACCATGACAAAGGAAAAACCCCAGATACACACAATGGATTGTAAAATGTGTGGTAGGGAACTTTCTGCTGAGACATTCAAGAAAAACAAGCGCACATAACTATAACATATGTGGGTTGGTCCACTGTTGCTAGTTACTGAGTACCAGACATTTTTACTTTCAAAGACATTGAAGTAGGCAGGCATACAGGCTAAAATTGATTAGATTTGTGAGCTGGAAGACCATGCCTTCGCTATGCCCCTGTGACTTCACACCCTACCTGATACCTTCACCAAGCCCCTGTGTGACCTCATCTCCCTACCTGGCCACACCTGGGTGCCCACCAGCCAATCAGGTTAATTAACCACTCCTCTTTGGAAGTGGGTTAAAAGCAAGGCCACAGTGTGGCCCGGCCCTTCTCTTTTTCCTGGGTCTTGCCAGGAGGGCCTTGCTGTAGCCCAGCGCCTCTGTGGCCTTTGGGCCATGCGCCCTAGGCTTCCCAGCCTAGATGCTGCTCCTCCACGTGGCTGGTTCCTGGTGCTCGGTATGAATCCATACTTACCTCTCTCTTAAATGAAGCTCTCTGCCTCTGCTTTGCTGCCGGTGAAAAGCCATGGATAGCAGCTCAAGGTGCTCACTGCACGTGGCTTTTGGCCTGCTCTCTGCTTGGTATGGACGCTACCCCAGTTCCCAGACTTTCCCCTCTCTCCAGCCTGAACTAAAGCCCTCACTTTTCCTAGATACCTCTCGCACTAAATAAAAGCCTAAAACGTTACCATGCTGCCTCGTTTATCTGTGCCGGTATTTATAATTCTTCTCTAAATATTAGGCAAGAACCCTCTCGGGCTTATTAATATTGGGATCTATTAATAAGCATATGGTGAAATCGTATGGCACCCCAAATTCCAGTAGCATATGTGGCACCCCAGATAGCATTTCTGGGGAACTTTAAAGGGCCACATTTTTTGTGTAAATTTTAGGGAGTCATGTCCAATTTCAACATCAGTAAGAGAAAGGGCAATTATTGATTGCCCTACTTATGACAATTAAACCATTATCAAGAGTAAAAAGGAACTATTTCCCTTTCTAGTTCCTTTTGTGGGCAGTGGGGTAAAAAGATGTAAGGAGAGTAGATAAAAAGAGGGCAACAAATAAGTTCATTTGAATAGAATTTTACATAACAAAAATGCAGTTAAAACAGAGGGGCCATGCCCATCCTTGTCACCTAATACCTCAGATTTCTGGAGACCCTCACAGTGCTACTAGTGTGTATGACCTATACCTGTCAGCTCTAGCACCTTGGGCCAATGGGTTTGCCTGCACAGATGGGTGTCAAGAATAATTATAAACACTGTAAGCATAGTGTTCAAACATATTTTGTTTTCATTACTTGGATGAGTTTAACAATGACCCAAAGGAAAATATCTGTGCTTGGAATGTGACTACTGCTCAAGTCGAATGCTAGAGTCTGCCTGGATTTTTGATGTTTGACTGCTGACAGCTTTCAAGCCCTACTTTTCCCTCTTTCATGCTTGCCCTTTAACTGGGCAATGCTAAAGAAAGCCCAAAAGCTCCCTTCAAACCATGTAAGCCCCAGCCTGGATGGAGAACCTTCGCCCCAGGCCCACCTCCTAAGCATTATATAAGCCAACACAAGACAGCACTCTTTGCTCTTCTAAACCATTTCTTTTTAATATCAGGTGAGCAAATTTCATGTATTTCATATACACAGATTTAGGAGCATAGTGATCCTTCCGAGGCTACCCTCCCTCTTCTTTCCTTCCTTATTCTTTCTTTTAGTTTTTACACTGATACACTTTTCAGTTTATTTTATAATCACAAGATTAACCCTCCACTAAGTAAAAAATTCAACAAATAGTAAGAAGAAAAAGCACTGTTCCTCAACAGTAGAGACAAGAACTATAAACAATAATCAACTTTCAAAATGTCAATTTTGCTCTTTTTTTTTTTTTTTTTTTTTTGTACTCTATTAGTTACCACAGATCAGGCAAAACATGGCATTTGTCTTTTGGGGACAGGCTTATTTTATTATCACTAAGTATAATGGTTTCCAGTTGTATCCATTTTGTTTCAAAAGACAGCAGTTCACTGTTTTTCAAGCTGAATGATATTCCATAGTGTATATATACCATATTTTCTTTATCCAGTCATCGGTTGATGGGCATCTGGGTTGATTCCATATGTTAGCCATTGTGCATCGAGCTACAACAACCATGGAGGTACAAATAACTTTTCAAGCCATTCTTATCCCTGCAGGAGAGGTTTTCCACTGTGTGCGCTTGCTTCTCTTGAATGTTTCAGCAAAAAGTCCCCTACCTCATGCTTTATGGTCCATGGTGTGCATCCAGGGTCCTCTCCTTTGCCCCGGTAATTAGCTGATAGCTCTGTCTGGAAATAGTTCTCAACAAAAGTCATTACAGTTGTGTTCTTTCTTGATTATTGGAATTTATGAGTGTTAGCTGCACTCAAAATCATTTCCTAAATAAATTCTGACCCTGTTTTAGGTACTCAAATCATCCCTGAATACAGCCATCCTGCTCTCCACAGACAGACTCATTATGTGAGTAACAAACCTTCTATTCCTCTGGTGGTGCTGGTGGTGGTGTGTACAGCATTATTCATTTCAAATCTGAATCAAATTTTGGGTGGATGGAGGGTAGGCATCCTGTTTTGGCAGAGTGACTAAAAGACAATTAAGAAACTCAAAACTTGCAAATTATTATGGGAAAATTGGGATGTGCTTTCTAAAAGAATCAAAACATTAGTTCTGTAACTAAATTAGAAAGTTGATCTCAGAAGTGTGGCCACAGTTACACCCCTTTCCCCCAGTCTGCTGAACAAATGGTTTTGTAACCATTGCAGCAGCAACTGCCCTTTGTGTTCATTGTGATCAGAGAGCACGCAGAGATTTAATAAGGGAGAAGGGCTGGCGCCGTGGCTCAATAGGCTAATCCTCTGCCTGTGGCGCTGGCACGCCGGGTTCTAGTCCCGGTCGGGGCACCAGATTCTGTCCCAATTGCTCCTCTTCCAGTGCAGTGGAGGATGGTCGAAGTCCTTGGGCCCTGCACCCGCATGGGAGACCAGGAGAAGCACCTGGCTCCTGGCTTTGGATCAGTGCGGTGCACCGGCCGCAGAGGCCATTGGCAGGTGAACCAATGGCAAAGGAAGACCTTTCTCTCTGTCTCTCTCTTTCACTGTCCACTCTGCCTGTCCCCCAAAAATAAATAAATAAATAAATAAATAAATAAATAAATAAAGGAGAAGAGAGGCATGAAGCAGAGATGGTCAGTTAGAACTGACCCTGCTCCACAGGGAGGAGGCCTCCCACATGACTCTATCTGGTCTCAATCAATGGTTCTTCAAGAGCAGCAGACAAGGCTGTGGGCCCTAAAATGTTGTTCAGTGTTTCTCAGCAGAGAAAAGGGTGGTGTTGGGGATCCATCACAACTTGGACTTCTGAGAATCTCACTTCTTACTGCCTCACAATAAACAGATAGCAACTTGTACTCACCATTTTTAAACACCAAATCATTATAGGGTTTGTTATTTTATTTGACATCCTGGGTAGCCAGAAAATTTTCACTAGGCACACAGCCTTCATAAGCAAGGTGAACACAGAATAACTTCAGCTAAAGCAGGCAACAGACTAATCTGTGTGAACTTTCCCTCATTTCCCCCTCCCTTCACCCTCTTCTCTCTCTCTTTTTTAGTTTTTGAGATAACATTTTAAAATCACATCACAGTAAAAAGACTTAATACTTCATAGAATAAGATATTTAACAAATGAAAAGGAAAAAGACCCTAGTTAATTGGGAATATAGACAATGACTATAAATAATATTTTAATGGAAAAATGGCCATTTCACCCATATACAGTAAATTTTAAAGTGATCACAGATCATTAAAACTGTTGCAGTATAACATTCTTAACCATTGGTTTGACAAAAATATAAAACAAAGTTTTACAAGACTATATTTGCAGCAATACTGATATACAGATATTTCTTTTTTGTTTGTTTTTTAATGTGCAGTATTTGTCTTTCTGGGTCCAGCTTATTTCACTCAAAGTGATTTCTTCTGGTTGCATCCATTTTGCTGCAAATGATGGAATTTCATTCTTTTTTATAGTTGAATCATATTTCATTGTGTTTACATACCACATTTTCTTTTTTTTAAACTTTTATTTAGTGAATATAAATTTCCAAAGTTAATTTTTAACTAATTTTTAACAGATTCAATATGAGTATGAATGGTCTTAATACTGTTCCTAAGAGAAGTATTTAACAAAAATTTACCCCAGATATGGTCCATGTGCTACTATTTAGCTCGGCCACGTTATGTTTACAAGTAAATCTGATGGGGACTTTTCCCATATAAACTGACACATCCACCCCCTGAAGGGATGGTCCATGGAAAAGCTGTTCCAATCAAGATTCCCATCACTCTGCAGCCAGGCCTGATGCTCAGGTTTCCAGATAACAGTATTTCTCTGTGGAGAATAAATAGTCTCAATGATCACCAAAATTCAATGCTACTGTGTAAGTCTTGTAAGGCATATATTTTTTATAAAAGTAACAAGAATTTATTAGGGAACGAAATGAGAATCAAAGAGAAAAATTTCACTATGTCGAAACAGGGAAATTAAATGGGAAGCATTCCTTTAGTTTTTAATTCCTGACTGTGTGAATATTTTTACATGATTGCCATTATAGCTAAAAAAATGTTTTCAGTAATAGACAATATGACGTCTTTGGATTTCCAAAGGCTTTAAATATTAATAATTATATTTACACAATATTTCCTTGGGGAAACTGCACTGAAGATTTCTCAAGAGAAGGGTACTTAGGATGGGTGTCTCCTTTAAGTTATTCTGTGGTGTTGAAAAGCCAATAGTTGGAGCTATTGGATGATGAAGAGAAAAGCAAGGGACCACAGATACCAAAGGCTCGTACTTTTACAAAGCCCCAGATATGACTTAGCAGGTTCATGGCCAACAAGTTCACTATTCCTGGAAGTGGGGGAATTTTAAAGGAAACTACAAGTGTCACTATCATTTGATGTTTGATAGTTTTTCTCTTCACCAGGTCTCTAGAATCTCTCCTTCAGGCTGCAAGGGACAGAATGGGAGAGGATCATTCCCTGAAAAGAAAGAGGAAGCTGAATAGGTCAAAACCCTTGCTCCACTGTAGGTAAGGTGCTTATCTCAGTGCTTGGGTTACAAGTATATTCTTCCTTGGGGCTGGCACTGTGGTGCAGCAAGTTAATGCTCTGGCCTGAGGCACTGGCATCCCACATGGACGCCGGTTCAAGTCCCAGCTGCTCCTCTTTTGACCCAGCTCTCTGCTGTGGCCTGGGAAGGCAGTAGAGGATGGCCCAAGTCCTTGGGCCCCTGTACCCGCATGGGAGACCTGGGGGAGGCTCCTGGCTCCTGGCTTCAGATCAGCACAGCTCTGGCCATTGTGGCCAATTGGGGAGTGAACCATTGGATAGAAGACCTCTCTCTCTGCCTCTCTTCTCTCTGTGTAACTCTGACTTTCAAATAAAATAAATAAATCTTTAAAAAAATTATATTCTTCCTTGACATCATCATAGCCAGAGTGACAAACATGTTTTTATTGCACTTCTCAGTCCTGTTTGCTTTCTTTTTGGTCCTAAGCTGTTCAAATTCCTAAAGGCTTTAACCAAGGTCCTTGGGGATGAAAGTTTTCCCACTTTCCAAGCAGAGCTTTTCTCTTTATCAAAAGTTCTGAAGATGCTGTCTGCTTCTCGCTGTATGGCTGTTTTCCGGTTTGTTTTGTTTGTTTTGTTTTTAGCATCATCTCCTTGCTTCTATGTGGCTGACTTCCTGTCTAGGTTGGATGGGATTGCTTAACCCAGGCAACATCTCCATCAGTCTTTTCTCCTATTCTACTCAAGACTGGGGCCAAACATTCCTGGCCACCTGGAGGGTCAGGAGAGTAAAGGAGTCTAGGGTTACAGGATGGGCCTCCTTGCCACTAGGGTAAGTGGAATTTCATGTTTTCTTAGATGGATTCACTTTGTAGTTGTTTTCTCCTTAAGGCAGATCTACCTAGTGACATGTCACCATTTATACCTGACCTAGCTTTCAGAACACTGCCTGCAGAAGAGGTGTAGCCTGGCCCCTTTTCCCTTCATGGCTGGCCCCTTTTCCCTTCATGGCTGGGTCTGTTGTAACCATGGCATTTTTGTATGCTGTGCAAGGATATCCACAAGGGTTGAGATGAATCCCAGGCTCTGCTTAAGCAAAGTATTGAACAGGGCATGCTCAGAGAGAAGGCACGTCTCTAATAGGTGCCAAGGCAGAGTGCTCATGTAGACCTGTCTTTGCTACTTGGTAGGAAAAGTGCATGCATTTTCAGGACATATATTACCCTAATGGAAAGTTTGCTTTTTCATTAAAATATCCAGGATGAAATCTGTGGGCCAATTTTAAGAAGGCTATACTTTAGAGCTGTGTGTAGGAGGGACACACACACGTCGTTACACTTAGCGGTATTCATTCATCACTCCCACTCTGTACTTCCAACTTCTCTCCAAGACAGCAACAATTTTCAGGCACTTAAAATCCTTAAATTTTATACTATACTTACTACAACTGACAAAACATACAATCAGCTGTCAGTTGAAATCGCTATAAGTAGATAAATTCAGTGTCAACCCTGAAATTTTATAAATCTATATACATGGCATGGTTAAAGACTATATACCAGTGAATGTCCATTACAGTAACTAGTAACCCAGGAACTGAGGAATTATGCCTTCATTCATACCTTGATATTCCCAACTCTGCTTAATGTTAATTTCAATTCCATAGTAAGAGAAAGCAGCTTTTCATGATTCCTGAGTATATGACAATTTCACTTTTTTCCCCATTGTCTACATTGCTACTGCAATGGGAAACCATTGACTGTGAAGTCAATTTAATGCTTATGAAACAGAATTCCTTGGATCTTGTCTAGGAAAGACCATATCAACTTTCACTCTGAAGCAGAGAGTGATCACATCAAGAGTACAGTGTAACAATTCCAAATACTCCTAGACTGAATGTTGCAAAGGTATAACTTCTGTGTTGAGAGACCATTCTCTAAAATGTCTAAACACTTCCCTGCCTCCTTCAACAATATATAATAAACACAGCTTAACTTTTTCCTCATGGCATAGGACATTCAAACAAGACAACAGACTTGAAATTAGGAGGACTGGGTTTAACTAACTGGGTCAAAATGTACTGGGAGAATTATCTCAATCAATTTGCTACACCTCCCTGGGCTTGTCGTCTTTGATATGGGTTCACCCAATTTCCTCTGAGCTGTTTTAAAGAGGAGGTTAAACAGCACACAGGAAGTTCCAGGTGCTGTAGACTCTCTCTTAGAAGGTATTCCGTGAGATGTCAGCTCTGCCCCTCCGTACACAAACTGAACAGGTGAGTAGTTACCCTACGCTGCAGGCCCAGCACTGCTCCATGCAGGTAGAGTCAAGAACGGTTCTCTGGGGTTGGTACTCTGACACAGCAGGTTAAGCCTCTGCCTGTGACCCGAGCATCCATATGCATGAGTTCGAGTTCCAGATGCTCCATTTCCAATCCAGCAACCTGCTGGTACACCTGAAGGCAGTGGAGGATCATCCAAGTGCTTGGGCCCCTACTTTCTCTCTCTTTCTCTAACTGCCTTTCAATAAATAAATCCTGAAAAATATGGGTCTCTGGTCTCCAGACAGAATAAATGCAAATCCAGGTCCGACCCTAGGTCTCCCCTCTGCTATCTCTTTCCCATTTTCCTTCTCCTTCTTTCCTTTTTTTTTTTTTCCCTTGTGAAGGTGCATAAACTAACTACCTATACACGGTTTCTCATATTTCTCTTTTTCTCATAAAAGTGGAATCTGAGGCAGTGAGGCACCTGACTCTTGGGCTATCTCTATGGCTGCCCTTCTATAAACTTCTTTCCTATTTCCAAGTAGTGTTTGTGTGTGTGCATGTGTGTGTGTGTGTGTTTAATTAAGATTTATGTATTTATTTGAAAGGCAGTTAGAGAGGCAGAGGCAGAGAGAGAGAGAAAGAGAGGGAGAGGTCTTCCATCTGCTGGTTCATTCCCCAGATGGCTGTAACAGCCAGAGCTGCGCCTATCAGAAACCAGGAGCCAGGAGCTTTCTCTGCAACTTTCATATGGGTGCAGGGGTCAAAGGACTTGGACCATCTTCTACTGCTTTCCCAGGCCACAGCAGAGAGCTGGATCAAAAGTGGAACAGCTGGGATTCGAACCCGCGTGCATATGGGAATCCCGGCACTGCAGGTGGCGGCTTTACGCGCTACTCCAGAGTGCCAGCCCCAGCCAAGTAGTGTTTTGACCTTTTGAAAAGTCAGCTACCCTTCTATTTTCAGCTCACATTTCAATGACATTTTTTGCCACAGGCAGTAAACACACATACATACACCGACACACACATGCATGCATACATACATATATATGGTCTTCAAAAATTTCATGGAAAATAGAGTTAAAAGCTAAGTATATTTTCATAGAAAGCACTTAAAAATCAAAGCATAGTTTTGTCACTATGTGCATTTCCCATAAACTTCTTTGAAGATCCCATGAGTGTTCATGTGTATATGAGTGTGTGTAAACTCGGACATTCTGAAAGAAAACACAAAACAATCAAGGCAAATAGAATGGTGGTTCTTATATTTGTATGTGTATTTTAGCTCAGCCTTCATAGCAATTGTTGTGCCCTGTGTTTGCTGACAATTTAAACATGCTTTATAGCCTTTAGCCTCGAAGTTTAAACTATTTGGTTGCTAATGCAGTTAAGAACAGAAACTACTTACTTAAGTAAGCTTTATTTTATTTATTTATTTATTTATTTATTTAGACAGGCAGAGTGGACAGTAAGAGAGAGAGACAGAGAGAAAGGTCTTCCTTTGCCATTGGTTCACCCTCCAATGGCCACTGCAGCCAGCACGCTACGGCCGGCGTACCATGGTGATCCGATGGCAGGAGCCAGGTACTTATCCTGGTCTCCCATGGGGTGCAGGGCCCAAGGACCTGGGCCATCCTCCACTGCACTTCCCTGGCCACAGCAGAGAGCTGGCCTAGAAGAGGGGCAACTGGGACAGAATCCGGCGCCCTGACCAGGACTAGAACCCAGTGTGCCAGCACCACAAGGCGGAGGATTAGCCTAGTGAGCCGCGGCGCAGGCCAGTAAGCTTTATTTAAAAAAAAAAAAAAAAAAAACAGTATTTATGTCATTTCCATAGCACGTCAGTAAAGTATGAGCTGATGGCTATAAATCTTTGGAGATAGGCATGCGTAAGTTCAAGAATATAATTCAGATAAAAAAGAGACATTGCCTAAGTTAATTTTTTTAAAGATTTAATTATTTATTTGAAAGGCAAAATTACAAACAGAGAGGTAGAGACAGAGACACACATAGGAACAGGGAGATTGATTCCATCCACTTATTCACTCCCCAAAAGGCCACAAGGGCTGGAGCTGGGCCAGTCCAGAGCCAGGAGCTTCTTCTGGGTCTCCCAGGTTAAGTGGCAAGGGCCCAAGGACTTGGGTCATCTTCTGCTGCTTTCTCAGGCACATCAGCAGGGAGCTGGATTGGAAGTGGAGCAGCCAGGACACGAACAGCATTTATATGGGGTGCTTCCATCACAGGCAGAGACTTTATCTGCTATGCCACAATGCCAGCCCCCTGCCTGCTTTAATTTTACAATGCATAAAATTTGGCTGGGCTGTCCTTGAATTTGTGGCCCATAACCTTTTTATAAATTTTTTAATTTATTTTTTAAGGAATATAAATTTAGTAAGTACAACCTTAGGAATATAGTTATTCTTCCCACCATACCCACTGTCCCACCCCTCCACTTCCTTCCTCTCCCCTTGCCAGTTCCATTCTCCATTAAGATTAATTTTCTATTAACATTGTACACAGAAGACCAACTCTATACTAAGTCAAGATTTCAACAATTTGCACACACACACACACACACACAACCATTTGAGCTAGTTTTGCAGTTAACTCTCAATACAACTCATTGAGGACAGAAGTCCTGCATGGGTAGTTAGTGCAGTGACTCCTGTTGTTAATAGTTAACACTCTTACGCCTTATAGTATGATGGGCTATTTTTCCTTTTCTTTTCACTATTTTCATTGCAGCTGCCAGAATTCCCTCAATTATCATATGGAACATATCCTGAACTCTACTAACATCAGAAGACAGTAGACAATATCATGTGTTTCTAGAGAAAATTTGGTGAAACGCTGAACTCCCATGCATTATTCCAGACCCAATACCACCTTCTCTGGGGGAATATTGTACTGATGGCCCCATGAACCCACAACCACCTGTCCCCATACTGTTTTATATTTTGCTTCCTTTACACTTCAATCCAAATGAGAATGTGTAATAACATATTTGCCTCTTTATCTCACCAGGATATGAACCTTTCAAGAGAGAAGAAGGTTTTTTTTTTTTTTTAAAGTATAGAAGATACTGAATCCAAGTTGGATGAAATGTAATCAAAGAACAAAATTTTACAAAAGTGGATAAATATCCAGTCTGTATATCGAGCTGATTTATTTGAGGAGTTCTCAAACATAGATGGATGCCCTTGGAAGATCCCTATGAATCCTGTCACAATTTTCGGGATGAATGAATTAGGATTTCAAACCATCACATTCTAACCTAAGTGTCTTAGACCCAGACTCTGAGGTATGTGTAGAGGATAGGATGCCATACACTGGACATTGCTTTTTGGAGCTTTAATTTCTTTTGTTTAATTTTTAAGAAACAAAAAGCCATGAATGAATCACTGAGCTGCAGTGGTAACAGTGAGAATTCAAGTTATCTGCAAAATTGTCCTTATAATAATTCTTTAGTATATTTTTTTATTTGACAGGCAGAGTTAGACAGAGAGAGAGACAGAGAGAAAGGACTTCCTTCCGCTGGTTCACCCCCCAAATGGCTGCTACAGCTGGCACGCTGAGCCAATCCGAAGCAAGGAGCCAGGTGCTTCTCCTGGTCTCCCAGGTGCAGGGCCCAAGCACTTGGGCTATCCTCCACTGCCTTCCCGGGCCACAGCAGAGAGCTGGACTGGAAGAGGAGCAACTGGGACTAGAACCTGGTGCCCATATGGGATGCCAGCGCCACAGGTGGAGGATTAAGCAAGTGAGCCATGGCGCCAGCCCCAGTTCTTTAGTATATTTTTAAAACATACCAGCAAGCACTGCGTTAAGATTAAAATACTGTGTATACTGGATCATATTAAAAATAAAATTGCTCTGCTTACTCTCTACCACTTCAGTTATAAAAATTAAGTAGAATGTGAACAATTTGCGGAACACCACAATGAGTAACAAGAACGATAACCCAATCTCATTCTGCAAGGTTAATCTCCTCTGTTTAGTTGTAGCTATGGTGTACGGGCTCTCAGACAGCATATGGAACCATACCTGTCCAGTGTATGCAAACTCCAGAGCCTGCTTCAAGCCAAGGCTGGTCACACCATGCAAATTCACTTCATCAGCTCCACTTTCCACCATACAAAGGCTGAACATTGCCTGAAATCGGGAAAGAAAGAAGAGAGGTAGAATCATGGGATTTAACAAGGAAGCAAGGAGAGGTCCTGCAGAATAGAGAAAACAAACACAAAAGTTTTCGGAGTTAGAGACGGATCTTGAGCTTTGAAATGCTTCTCCAAAACTTCATTCACACAAGTCACCAAGAGTCACTTTGATGTCCACACAGTTACAGTAATAATGCACACAGCAATGCTTTTCTCACGTGCACAGCCATATTGCAGGTGACGGTTTAGGCTCACTGAATTCATTCTCTCATCCTGTGGTCTCAGTGTTAGCAAGTAATGTACACTATCCTGACGTCATGGAAAGTGGCACTTTTGTCTCTTGATTTCTCTGACTTTATTCTGCCTCATTTACAGACACATGTTGTTCCTTTCATCTGCCTGGAACACACGTCCCATTCCTGTGACTCTCAAAGTGTGGCCCCTGGGCTGGCAACATCAGCATCATCTGGGAACTTGGGCGAGTGTACATTCTCAGGGCCTCACCCCGGACCCTCTGCACTGGAACCTCTGAATGAGACCCAACAGTCAACATTCTAACAGGTCCTCCAGGTGACTCTGATGCCTGCTAGAATTCGAAAGCCATTGCTAAGAGCAAACCAGTTTGCTCTCAATTATCCAAACTGAAACACCTGTTCTTCAATAAATGATAGCATTCAAATGAAAACTTGAAAATAAAAAAAAAAACACTTGCCAGGTTAAACAATTTAATTTTTTAAAAAACAACACACAAAATCTCATGTTAATTTGTACACCTTTAATAAGTTTAACAAATACAGAATACATCCAACTTCAGCTACTGTTGATGATATACACTATTTGAAAACCTGTTCTTCTGCACAGGGAAGAATCAACTTATCCAAGAGAGACCTGGCCTTTTCTCTTGACTTCTGGGAGGTAACCTCTAGGCCCTTGAAATATCCTATTTGATAGGAGTGTCCTTGTTTGCTCAGGGGCTGTAGCCACCAACAATTTAACCATGTGATTTGTGATGGAACTTTGCATTATACCCTATCAGTGGTGATATCCAGAGAAACTGGACACTAAACATATTAGTCCAAACTCCAGAAGAGGGTACAGACCAAAGGTCAGCCACACAGTCAATATGTGAATAGAGGAGCTCCTCAGGTTAGCAACCCTCTGTGCATATTGTCAAATATGGTGTCCAGGAGCAGGTAACACCATCTGTTACTCCATAGGTGGGAGGGAAGACAACCAGATCTGTCTGGTTCCCCTCGAAAAGTCTGCCCTGGTGTCTCTTCCTTTGGTTTGTACTGACAGATTTGTATCTCTTTTCTATAATAAACCATACCTGTGAGTACAAAGTTTTCAGTGGGTCTGGTGACTTTATAGGGAATAACAAACCTCAAGGTAGTATTAGGAACCCCCTGAACTTGCATCTGATGTTAAAAATGAGGAAAGTCTACAGAGATCATTCCTTCAGATTTTATAATTTGACTAACTTCATAGAAATATATTCCGTAGTCATAGAAAAACAAAAAAAGTCTCACTATTCTATGTGGTATTTATTTAAATCATGCTAAATTTTTTTATTTAAAAATGTGAATTTTTTTTGCCAATGTACCCATGTGTAGCAATTTATTTTAACAAATTTGGTTTTAATCTTTACGATTCCATATATTTTAAATTAATATGTATAGAATGAGCAGTATAAATTGATTGGTCCATTATTCACTGTAAAGATCCCCATTTCTGTCTCACTGCATTAGAGAGAGTTTTAAGGATTCATAATAAAGAGGATTCCTGGGTTGGTTGTTTTGGCCTGGTAGTTATGATACCACCTGAGATGCCTATAACCTGTATCTGAGTGCCTGGGTCTCAGTCCCAGGTCTACTCCTGATGGAGCTTCCTGCTAATGCACACCCTGGGAGGTAGTGATGGTGACTTAGGTAGTGGGGACCCTGCCATCTTTGTGGGAGACCTGGATTGAATTCCTGACTATTGGCTTCAGTCTGGCCTAGCCTTGGTTATTGTGAGTATTAGGGGAGTGAATCAGCAAATGGGAGCTCGTTTTCTCTCTCTCTCTCTGCCCCTCCAAATAAATTAAATAAATAAATAATTTTTAAAAGAAGAGGATTCTCTATGGTAACACAGTTTAAAGTTTTACTGTTAGAAATACAAAATTATTCCCTCCTACCTAAGAAATATTTTAAGGAATATTTTTAAATACTTACAATTTGAGAAAATAAAAATAACATTTAAAATATTCTAAATATTTTAGGAATATTTAATGTATAATATATGTGGTGGTATTTGATATATTAAAAGAAAATTTCAGAATATATTTAATTTTCAAAAACTTATCATGAATAAAATACAAAAAGCTCTGAATGTTCCTTTGGAGACAGCAATGGTCACATAGAAAAGTGCAGGAAACACTTTATTTGTGTTACCCTATCTCCTAAGGAATCTAGAAATCCTAGAAATCTCTTTGGCCACTGTATCCCCTTACAGGTGAAAGGAGAGCAGGACACCAACACAGACTCCAACTGATGCATCTTCCTGGAGCCCATGGCACCATAACCTCCACCCCCAGAACTGGAGCTGCCATACTACTCCACTCCTCCTTAGTACCCTAAACCCATCACCAACACACATACTCATACCATAGGTAAGCTGTCACTAGCCTCACACCTGACACCTAGCACTGCCTTGCACTCACTGGTTCCAGATGGTGCCTCAAGACCCCCAGAACGAATGTCCTTATGTGCCTCTCAGAATGGGTACCAGATGCAGCACTGCCGCGCACCTCATTTGGCTGACACATTTGCACTACAAGGCTGATCCTTCACCACTAAATCTGGTCCAAAGTGTCTTTAAGAGGTGACTGTTCCTTCAAATGTACAAAGACCAATATGAGGCTACATAGCACACAAACCATCAGGGGATTATTACACTGCAACAACACACCAATTTCCAAGAACTTACACCAGAGTAATGGGGATCTATGAACTGTCTGACAAAATAACTGGTTTAAGAAGCTACAAGAAAACACAGGGAGACAACTCAATGATGTCAAGAAAACAGTACATAAGAAAAATGAGAATTTAAACAGAGATGGAAGCATTCAAAAGAGAATGTAAACCAAAAGATGAAAAGGAACCGAATTTTAGAGCTGAAAATGAAAAGACTTAAATGAAAAATGAAACAGAGAGCTTCAACATAAGTTTCAAATAGGAGAAGCAGCCAGTGAATCTGAAGACTAGTCATTTAAAATTATCCAGTAGAAGAGGAAAAAAGAATGAAAATAAGTAAAGAAAGCCTATGGGCTTATGGAACATCATCAAGCAAACCAATATCCACATAATGAAAGCCCCAGAAGTAGAAGAAAATCAGAAAAAAAAAAAGAAATGAATAATTTGGACTAATTACTGAAAGAAAAATTACTGAAACATCTCATTCAGGGGAAGAAATAGAAAAACAGATTCAAAAAGCCGAAAGGACTCTGAACAAGTTGACCAAAGCAAATATATTTACCCCCAAACACATTATAATTAAATTGGCAAAAGTTAAAAGAGAGTTTTGAAAGTATCAAGAACAGAGTGTCTCATGATGTATATAGAAATAAAAGTATCAGTGGATTTCTCAGCAGAAAACTCACAGGCCAAGAAAAAATGGGATGATACATGCAAAGTCCTGAAAGAAAATAACCTGCCAATCAAGAATACTATATCTGGCCGGCGCCGCGGCTCACTAGGCTAATTCTCCGCCTTGTGGCGCCGGCACACCGGGTTCTAGTCCCAATCGGGGCGCCGGATTCTTTCTCGGTTGCCCCTCTTCCAGGCCAGCTCTCTGCTGTGGCCAGGGAAGGCAGTGGAGGATGGCCCAAGTGCTTGGGCCCTGCACCCCATGGGAGACCAGGAGAAGCACCTGGCTCCTGGCTTCGGATCAGCGTGGTGCGCCAGCCGCAGCGCGCCAGCCAACGGCAAAAGGAAGACCTTTCTCTCTCTCTCTCTTTCTCACTGTCCACTGTGCCTGTCAAAAAAAAAAAAACAAAAACAAAAAAACAAAAAAACAAAAAAAAAAAAAAAAACAATGAGATAGAGTCTTTCCCAGACAAACAGGAGTTGAGGTTGTCTTCCACCACTAGATCTACCTTATATGAAATGTTTAGGGACGGGAGTTGTGGTGTAGTGGTTTAAGCCTCTGCCTGTCATGCTGACATCCCATATAGGCACAAGTTTATGTCCTGGCTGCTCCATTTCCTATCCAGCTCCCTGCTAATGCACGTGGGAAATCAGCTAAAGATGCCCCAAGTGCTTGGGTCCTACCATCCATATGGAAGACCTCAGAAGCAGCTCCTGGCTTCTGGTTTTGGTTTGGCCCAGCCCTGGCCACTGCGGTCATTTTGGGAGTGAACCAACAGATGGAAGCTCCCTCTTTCTCTGTGTCTCTTCCTCTCTCTGTAATTTGACTTTCAAATAAATAAATAAATAATTTTTTTAAAAGAAATGGTTAAGGGAATTCTTCAAATTCAAACAAAAATACAAAACAATAATGTTAAAACATTAAAGCATAATTTCACTGGTAAAGGTAAATACATAAACAAATACATAATAATGTAGTAGTGTAATTGTGGAGTGTAAATTCCTTTTAACTCTAATATAGAAGTGAAAAGGCAAACATTTATTAATGTATATACAATGTAAAAAGAAATAAACTCTGACTATAGGAACACAAAATGTGGGCAAGGAAGTAAAAGCACAGAGTTTTTGTGTGCAGTTGATATTAATTTGTTATCAACTTAGACTACAAAATATTTTATGCAGGCCTCAATATTATCACAGAGGGAAAAACACTTATAATAGATATAAAAAAGATAAATAGAAAAGATTCAAAGCCAACCATTACAAAAAAAGAGCAAATAACAAAAGGAATGCAACAACAAAAAAGGAAACCATCTCTATTCAATATAGTATGAAAATTCTAGCCCAAGCAATTAAATGAGAAAAAGATATAAAACACATATAAGGAAGAAGTAAAATCATCCACTTTAAGGTGACAAGATTATATGTAGAAAATCCTAGACTCAACTACAGCAATAAAAAAAAAAACTATCACTTATAAAAGAGTTTAGAAAAGTTGTAGAATTAAAAATCAACATTCAAAAGTTTAATAAGGTTGTAGGATTACATAAAACATACAAAGTCAATGGCATTTCAATAACAAGTAATAAACAATCCCATAGCAACAAAAATAATAAAATACTTAGGAATATATTTAAACAAAGACATGAAAGATTTATACACTGAAATACAAAACATTGATAGAATAAAGAATGTAGAGATAAATTGAAAGACATCTGATATTCATAAACTGATAAAAATTAATTAAAATATCCAAATCCCTATTAAAATTCCATGTGTCTTCCTCACTTAAATAGAAAAAAAATCCTGAAATTCAAATGGAGGGTCTGATGTTGTAGTGCATCAGATTAAGCCACTGCCTGTGATGCAAGCATCCCATGTAAGTACCAGTTCAAGTCCTGGCTGCCCCACTTCTGATCCAGCTCCCTGCTAATGTGCCTGGGAAAGAGATAGAAGATGGCCCAAGTGGTTGGGCCCCTGACACCCATGTGGGAGACCTGGATGGACTTCCAGGTTCCTGGCTTCAGCCTGGCCCACCCCTGGAGGTTGTGGCCCTTTGGGGAGTGATCCAGAGGATGGAAGATTCCTCTCTCTGTGTCTCTCCCTCTCTCTCTAATCTGCCTTTGGCTAAACCAATCTTAAAACTCAAATGAAGCCACAGAAAACCCTGAGTAGTCAAAGCAATCATGAGCAAGAAGGACAATTGTGGTGGAATAAGAAGGCCATGCCAAGATGGCCACTGGCAAGCGAGTGTCAGTTACTCAGGAATGGCTTTGAAACCCACCTGGCAATGGAGCCTGCCTGGCAACAGGCTGTGATTGGTTGGGGCATAGACCGCCCCTTGACCAGATTGGCTGGTCTTGGCTATATAAGATGTTGTTCCAACTGTAATAACGAGTCTGTGGGCTGCTCCCCTCAAGCCTGCTTTTACCCGACTCCCAAGGTCTGTGTGGTGACTCCAGGCCTCTTGCCCCCACCACGCTGCTCCTCTCAGAAACGAATCCACTGCAACATTGTTGAGAAATCAATGGCAACAGACGATGCTGGAAGAATCATGCTTGATTTCAAAACATTTTTCAAGGCTATAGTAATCAAAACAGTAAGGTTTTAGCATAAAAACAGACATATATATGGTCCATGCAACAGAACTGAGGACCCCAAAATAAATCTACCCATCTATGGCAACCATTCTTTAACAAGTGGGCCATGAACACACAATAGGGAAAGGACACCCTCTTTAATATGTGGTGTTAGAAAAAATGGAGAAGAATAAAAGAAGAATAAAATCAGATCCTGGTCTCACAACATATACAAAAATCATTTTTTCTAAAGATTTACTTATTTATTTGAAAGGTACAGGTACAGAGAAAGAGAGAGAGGGAGAGAGAGAGAGAGGTCTTCCATTTGTTAGCTCATCCCCCCCAAATGGCCAGTCCAAAGCCAGGAGTTTTTTCAGGGTTTCCCACATGAGTGTGGGGGTTCAAGTACCAGGGCCATCCTCCACTGCCTTCCCAAGCACACTAACAGGGAGCTGGATGTGAAGTGGAGCAGCCAGGACTCGAACTAGTGCCCATATAAGATGCCTGAGTTTCAAGAGGCAGCTTTACCTCCCACGCCACAATACCAGCCCCCAAAAATCATTTAAAAATATATTAAAGTCTTAAGGATAAATCTGAAACTATGCAGAAAAGTAGAAGAAAGTCTCCTTGACAATGATCTGGGCAATTATTTATTTTCAAAGATTTATTTATTTATTTGAAAGGCAGAATTACAGAGAGGCAGAGGCAGGGAGAGAGAAAGGGGGGTCTTCCATCCACTTGTTCACTCCCCAAACAGCCACAATGGTTGAAGGTGGTCCAATCCAAAGCCAGGAGCTAGAAGTTTCTTCCAGGTCTCCCACGCGGGTGCAGGGGCCCAAGCAGTTGGGCCATCTTATACTGCTTTCCCAGGCCATAGCAGAGAGCTGGATGGGAAGTGGGGCAGCTGGGACTTCAACTGGTGACCAAATGGGATGCAGGCACTTCCGGCAGCAGCTTTACCTGCTATACCACAGTGCTGGCCCAGCAATGCTTTTTTAGATATGACAACAAAAACACAGGCAACTGAAGCAAAAATAGACAAGTGAGAATGTGCCAAACTAAAAAGTTTCTTCATGGAAAATTACCGACATTAAAAAGCTAACCTAGGGGTGAGCATCTGGAGCAGTGCTTAAGCCTCTAGTTGGGACACCTGCATCCCACATGGCAGTGCTTATGTTCAAGTCCCAACTGGGATTTCAATTTCAGTTTCCTGATAATTAACGCCTTCGGGAGACAGCACTGGTAGCTCAAGTAGCGGGGTCCCTGCCTTCCATGTGGAAGACCCATATTCATTTCCAGGCTTCCGGCTTTTCCCTGGCCCAGCTCTGGCTGTTATGCACATCTGGGGTGTGATAGTGGTAAGAAGATCTCTATCTGCCTTTCAAATAAATAAAATAAAATTTTAAATTTAGAAAATAATAAAAGGTAATCTATGGAAGGGGACAAAATATTTGCAAATCATATATATTACAAGGGGTTAATATCCAAAATATATGAGAATATCATACAACTCAATAACAAAAAACCATGTAAGCCAAAAAATAAAAATCCCAAATAGCTGGATTAAAAAAATGGGTGAAGGGTTTGAATAGATGTATCTCCAAAGAAGATATACAAGTAGTCAACAGGTGTATGAAAATGTGCTCAGTATCACATATCATCAGGGAAAAGCAAATCAAAACTACAAAATCACCACACACCTGTTAGACTCACTATTATCAAAAATATGTAAGTTTTGGTGTACATGTGGAGAAAAGGGAATGCTTGTTCATTGTTACTGGGAATGTAAACCAGTATAGTCATTATGGGAAATAGTATAGAGGTGGCTCAAAAAATTAAAAATAGAACTACCTTATGAATCAGCGATCCCATCTATGGGTATAAATGAAAAAGAAATGAAATCAGTATCTCAAGGAGACAGCTACACTCCCACATTTATGGCAAGATATGGAAGTGAACTAAATGTTCATCAATGGATGCGTATATAAAGAAAATGTCATTAATATCACATATATATGTATATACATATTTTAAAATATATTTTATTTATTTATTTGAAAGGTAGAATTACAGAGAGACAGAAGCAGAGAGAGAAAGAGGTTGGGACCGGCATGGTGGCTCACTTGGTTAATCCTCCACCTGCGGCGCTGGCATCCCATATGGGCAACGGTTCTAGTCCCAGCTTCTCCTCTTCCAGTCCAGCTCTCTGCTGTGGCCCAGGAAGGCAGTGGAGGATGGCCCAAGTGCTTGGGCTCCTGCACCCGCATGGGAGACCAGGGGGAAGCACCTGGCTCCTGGCTTCAGATCGGCGCAGTGCTGGCCATTTAGGGAGTGAGCCAACAGAAGGAACACCTTTCTCTCTGTTTCTCTCTCTCTCACTGTCTATAACTCTCCACCTGTCAAATAAATAAAAAAATTTTAAAAAAGAAAGAGGCCTTCCATCTGTTGGTTCACTCCCCAAACTGCTGCAACGGCTGGAGCTACACCCATCTGGAGCCAGGAGCCAGGAGCTTTTTCCAGGTCTCCCATGTGGGTGTACTAGCCCAATAACTTGGGCCATATTCTACTGCTTTCCAATCAACTCTCTGCTTAGCCCACTATACCACAGGGCCAGCCCCTATGTATACATTTAAGGGCATTTTCAAAAAGTCACTGGAAAAAGAAAAGATATTGTATATTCTTCTATGAATATTTTGAAGATTAATATATATACATATATATATATAAAGTAATGTTATTCAGCCTTAAAAAACAAAAATAAATTCTGTCTGTTGCAAGATGGATCAATCTGGTAAATATTGTGCTCAGTGAAATAAGCCAGACACAGAATGCCAGATACTGGATAATCTCACTTATATATGAAATCTAAAATAGTCAGACTTGTGTGCCAGGGACTGGGTGGAGTGGGGGGAGGGACGTGTTGATCAAAGACCACCATTTCAGTTATGCACGATGAATAAGTTCTGGAGATCCGATGTACACCAATGTGACCGCAGTTAACAATTCCATACTGTATATTTAAATTTTGCTAGGAGAGTAGATTTTTTTTTATTCAGTGAATAGATTTTCCCCCTTACATTCTGTTTTTTAAACTTTTATTGAATAAATATAAATTTCCAAAGTACAGCTTTTGGATTACAGTGGCTCCCCACCCCCATAACCTCCCTCCCACCAGCAACCCTCCCATCTCCAGCTCCCTCTCCCATCTCATTCACATCAAGATTTATTTTCAATTATCTTCACATACTGAAGATCAATTTAGTATATACTAAGTAAAGATTTCAACAGTTTGCACCCACACAAAAACACAAAGTGTAAAATACTGTTTGAATACTAGTTATAGCGTTAATTCACATAGTACAACACATTAAGGACAGAGATCCTACATGGGGAGTAAGTGCACAGTGACTCCTGTTGTTGATTTAACAATTTGACACTCTTGTTTATGGCATCAGTTATCACCCGAGGCTCTTGTCGTGAGCTGCCAAGGCTACAGAAGCCTTTTGAGTTCACCAACTCTGATCTTATTTAGACAAGGCCATAGTAAAAGTGGAAGTTCTCTCCTCCCTTCAGAGAAAGGTACCTCCTTCTTTGATGGCCCGTTCTTTCTGCTGGGATCTCACTTGCAGAGATCTTTCATTTAGGTATTATTTTTTCTTTTCTTTTTTTTTTTCCCCCCAGAGTGTCTTGGCTTTCCATGCCTAAAATACTCTCATGGGCTTTTTAGCCAGATTCAAATGCCTTAAGGGCTGATTCTGAGGCCAGAGTGCTGTTTAGGACATCTGTCATTCTATGAGTCTGTTGTGTATGCTGCTTCCCATGTTGGATCGTTCTCTCCCTTTTTGATTCTATCAGTTAGTATTAGCAGACACTAGTCTTGTTTATGTGGTCCCTTTGACTCTTAGACCTATCAGTGTGATCAATTGTGAACTGAAACTGATCACTTGGACTAGTGAGATGGCATTGGTACATGCCACCTTGATGGGATTGAATTGGAATTCCCTGGCACGTTTCTAACTTAGGAGAGTAGATTTTTAAGTATTCTTAGTCCAAAAAATAAATAGATGAACAATGAAAGAAAAGAGAAAGCTATAACTATGTGAGGTTATAGATATGCTAATTAGCTTAATTTTGATGATTATTTTACAATGCACATATTTATGAAAACCTCAAACTGTACACTTTCAATGTATATAAAATTGTATTTGTCAATTATACACAAATAAAATGAAAGGAAAGAGCTCTGGACCTTTTTTCCTTAAGATGCATCCACTTATTTGAAAGGCAGAGTTACAGAGAAAGAGGGACAGAGAATTTCCATCTGCTGGTTCACTCACCAAAAGGCCACAATGGCCAGGGCTTCTGGGCCAGGAAGAAGTTAGAAGCCAGGAGTTTCATCCAGGTCTCCCTTGTGGGCAGCAGGGAGCCAACTTGGACCATATACCCCAGCTTTCCCATGGAGCTAGATTGGAAGTAGAGCAGCCAGGTCTCAGATCAGCACCCATATGGGATTCTGGCATACAGACAACAGCTTAACCCACTGAACCACAATGCCAGCCCCAAAAGCCCTGGATTTGAAGTCACAAAATCCTCAGCATGGGTAGAGCACAATGAGTAAGGGCACATCTATAACCAAACATTTCTGAGTTTGAATACACACAAGAGACTGTGGGCAAGCACTCTACCTCTCAGTGAGTGAGTCAGTTTTCTTTTTTTTTTTTTTTTTTTTTTTTTTTTTTTTTTTTTTTTTTTTTTGACAGGCAGAGTGGACAGTGAGAGAGAGAGACAGAGAGAGAAAGGTCTTCCTTTGCCGTTGGTTCACCCTCCAATGGCCGCCGCTGCAGCCGGCGCACCGCGCTGATCCTGGCAGGAGCCAGGAGCCAGGTGCTTTTCCTGGTCTCCCATGGGGTGCAGGGCCCAAGCACCTGGGCCATCCTCCACTGCACTCCCTGGCCATAGCAGAGAGCTGGCCTGGAAGAGGGGCAACCGGGACAGAATCCGGCGCCCCAACCGGGACTAGAACCCGGTGTGCCGGCGCCGCAAGGTGGAGGATTAGCCTATTGAGCCACGGCGCCGGCTCAATGAGTCAGTTTTCTTATCTGAAAAACTCCAAAAATTGTACCCACTTCATGAGCTGGTTTGACTATTATAGATAGTACATTTAAAGGCTTTACTACAATGCCCAACTTATGGAAAGCTTGTAGAAAAACTTATTTTCTGTGATAAAAATGAAATAGAATGAAGTTTCTTTCATGTATCCTTGGTTAAAAGGATTGATACTTTAAGAGAAATACCCAGTTACTGGTTTTTTTTTTTTTTTTTGGTGGTGTGTCAAGTGTAGTTATAGATTTTAAAAGATGCTGAGAAAAAATCAACTTTGGGTTAAATGGAGTCTGATTATGTGTATGTAGAAGAATGAAATTTCAAAATTAAAAGCAAAAACTCAATCTTCCAATTTGTATAATTCTGAATTTCTGATTTTTTTTTCTCCTTGTGATCATTTCAAAAAGAACCTGAAATAAATTTCAGCTTTTCAATTTCTGCTTTCTGTTATATAGATGGATGGCTTTTTAATATTCCATATACCAATTTCTTTGTTTAGATCTCCCAAGTTGCAGTTGTACCCAGTGCAGTGACCAGCTGATTCAATCCACCCCATACACAAAGCAAGACAGAAAGCGTTCAAATTGTGGATGAATGATCTGGGTTAATGAAATGGAAAAACTTTCTGAGAGCAAAGGTTGAAATACAGAACAGGCTGCCAAAGGAGTTTTGAAAATTTGCTTTCCTAAGGTCTTTTAAAAGTAACCAGGGTGATGCTGTTATAAAACAGAGATCCTCAATCAGAGCATTGTGAGCCACTGAACTTGAAGCCTGCCTAGTAGGTGGGGAGAGAACACTATTCCTTCAATAATCTACAGCTATGTTTGTACATGTTGTATAAACAATGAAAAACCACCAAATGGGTAATTGCTTTATATCAGTGCAATTAAGTTTGTCTAAGCTATAATACAGTCACATGTCACTTAATGACAAGGATATGTTTTGAGAACATGACATTAGGCAGTTTTATCATTTTGCAAACATCATACAGGATGCTCAAAAAACCTAGATGGTATAAACCAATCACTCAATGAGCCTCCTGACGCAATCAGAAGAGCAGTAAACATAAGACATATGAGGCAGCTGAGAGTGTTAACACAGCATACTGTTTTATAGTAACTTTTTTCTTAAAGATTTATTTATTTTTTGAAAGACAGAATTAGAGGCCGGGGGAGGGGGAGTCATCCATCTGCTGGTTCACTCCCCCAAACGGCCACACTGGCCAAAGGCAGGAGCTAGGAGATTCTTCTGGGTCTCCCATGTGGGTGCAGGGGCCCAAGGACTTGAGCCACCCTCCACTGCTTTATCCAGGCACATTAGCAGGAAGCTGGATCAGAAGTAGAGCAGCTGTATCTCAAACCAGTGCCCATATGGGATACTGGCACTGTGGGAGGTGGCTTTACTTATTATGCCATAGTGCTAGCCCCTTATAGTAACTTTTTAAATCTATGGAGTAAGTACTAAATAACAATAAAAGTATAGTATACTATAGTTCACCATGGCACATAAATCAGTAACATAGCTGTTTATTATCAAATATTATATCTTGTCCTTAACTATATGCTAAACATTTATACAACCTACACTGTAAGTAAATGTGTTTACATCGCTGTCACCACAAACATATGAGAAATGCTTGTGCTTTGACAGGATGGCTATGACATCACTAGACGAGAAGAATTCTTCAGCTGTACTGTAATCCTGTGGGGCCACTGTCATGCAAGCAGTCTGTCATTGACTGAAACGTTATTCTGCTATTCATGATTGTAGAGGGAATGGAAATGTAACCTATTTATACAGGTATTGTATGGATCATTACAAGAACATGTATCACATGCATATTTCGGACAGTTGGCTTTTTAAAATGTGTGCCTAGGGTGATTACTGATGCCATAAACAAGAGTGTCAATTTGTTAAGTCAACAACAGGAGTCACTGTGCACTTACTCCTCATGTAGGATCTTTGTCCTTAGTGTGCTGTACATTGAGATTTAATGCTATAACTAGTACTCAAACAGTATTTTTCACTTTATGTTTCTGTGTGGGAGCAAACTGTTGAAATCTTTACTTAATGTATGCTAAACTGATCTTCTGTATATAAAGAGAATCGAAAATGAATCTTGATGTGAATGGAAGGGGAGAGGGAGTGGGAAAGGGGAGGGTCGCAGGTGGGAGGAAAGTTATGGGGGGGGGAAGCCATTGTAATCCATATTCTGTACTTTGGAAATTTATATTCATTAAATAAAAGTTTAAAAAAATGTGTTGCTTTTTTAATATTTGGAACAATGCAAGAAGATATATATGACTCCAATTCTGGTTCTGTAACCTACTACTGGTCAGGTGGGCAATTTAACTTGAATACCTGACGTTTGGTTAATCTATTAACTTCTCTTGGCCTAAGCTCCTTCCCTGTAAAACGGGGATAATACCAATTTCCAGAGTAGTCTTAAAGTTTAGGTAAAATGCTCATTGCCCCATGTCAGCAGGAAGTAGCTCTAAAGATTATCATCCCTCTACTCCTCCTGGACTTTTGGGACTAATGTAATCCCATACAACTCTTGCTTTATAAAAAATAAAAGGGGGAATGTTAGTAAAATGGTGCAGTCTTATCTACGGTAGGATCTATACCCCTGAGGCCATCCTAGGCTGTAGCCCCCATCGCCATTGCTGGAAGCCAGGTGGCCACATGGCCCAACCACCAGTGTCAGCTCCATCCCCATCCTAATGGGATTCACTGCTCCTACTTCCCTGCCCGCCCCCAGCAAAGTTTTAAGAAGACCTGTTCCTGAACATGTGGCTCTCTTTCTCTCCATCTCCTGATCTCTCGCTCGCTTGCTCGCTCGCTCGCTCTCGCTCTCACTCTCTGTCTCTCTCATTCCTCTCTTATGCTCTTCTCTCTCTTCTTCCTTCTTCACCCCTCCCCTCTGGTCTGTTGGGTTTCTTTCAATAAACCTCTTCCCTTAAAAAAAAAAGTTTAGGTACAATGATGCACAAGTTAAGCATAATACTTGGTACACAGTATTATGCTAAATAAACAAACTGTTATGATAATCCAGGTTGACTGTTCTACTTTCCAAGGTCCCACCTTGTTACCAGCTGAAATGAGAGCGGACAAATGGCCCAGACCACTCAACTCCTGCCGAAATCTATTCTTTTCATAGATTGTCTTAATGATGATCCCATTCTAAATTCCCATCTCTGCTGCATACTCCTACACCCCAACTTTATGGGATGATCTATTCACAAAAATAATCAGCACAATTTCTACAAACACAGGTCTTCCATTATGATATCTTACTGTCTTAGTAGTTTAACACCATAGTTTAATGCTTATCATAGCTTTAAAAAATTAGTTAACAAAGATAAAAAAGGAACTGTTAAATCAAGGTCCATCAAGAAACTCCACAACATCAAAACAAACAGCCCACTTAAGAGACGGGCCAAGGACCTCAATAGTCATTTTTCAAAAGAGGAAATCCAAATGGCCAACAGGCACATGAAAAAATGTTCAAGATCACTAGCCATCAGGGAAATGCAAATCAAAACCACAATGAGGTTTCACCTCACCCCGGTTAGAATGGCTCACATGCAGAAATCTACCAACAATAGATGCTGGCGAGGATGTGGGGAAAAAGGGACACTAACCCACTGTTGGTGGGAATGCAAATTGGTTAAGCCACTATGGAAGTCAGTCTGGAGATTCCTCAGAAACCTGAAGATAACCCTACCGTTCGACCCAGCCATCCCACTCCTTGGAATTTACCCAAAGGAAATTAAATTGGCAAACAAAAAAGCTGTCTCCACATTAATGTTTATTGCAGCTCAATTCACAATAGCTAAGACCTGAAACCAACCCAAATGCCCATCAACAGTAGACTGGATAAAGAAATTATGGGACATGTACTCTATAGAATACTATACCGCAGTAAGAAACAACGAAATCCGGTCATTTGCAACAAGATAGAGGAAGCTGGAAAACATTATGCTGAGTGAATTAAGCCAGTGCCAAAGGGACAAATACCATATGTTCTCCCTGATCAGCGACAACTAACTGAGCACCAAAGGGGAAACTTGTTGAAGTGAAATAGACATTATGAGAAACAGTGACTTGATCAGCCCTCGTCCTGACTGTTGATGTACAATGTAATACTTTATCCCTTTTAGTATTTTTTTTTGTTCTAGTACTATTGGTTGAACTCTGTAATTAACACAAAATTATACTTAGGTGTTTAAATTTTAACTAAAAGTGATCCCTGTTAAATAAAAGAGTGGGAATAAGAGAGGGAGGAGATGTACAATCTGGGACATGCTCAATCGGACTTGCCCCAAATGGTGGAGTTAGAAACGTGCCAGGGGATTCCAATTCAATCCCATCAAGGTGGCATGTACCAATGCCATCTCACTAGTCAAAGTGATCAATTTCAGTTCACAATTGATCACACTGATAGGTCTAAGAGTCAAAGGGATCACATAAACAAGACTAGTGTCTGCTAATACTAACTTATAGAATCAAAAAGGGAGAGAACGATCCAACATGGGAAGCGGGATACACAGCAGACTCATAGAATGACAGATGTCCTAAATAGCACTCTGGCCTCAGAATCAGCCCTTAAGGCATGCGGATCCGGCTGAAGAGCCCACGAGAGTATTTCAGGCATGGAAAGCCAAGACACTCTGGAAAAAAAAAAAAAAAAAAAAAAAGAAAGAAGACCTAAATGAAAGATCTCTTCAAGTGCGATCCCAGTGGAAAGAATGGGTCATCAAAGAAGGAGGTACCTTTCTCTGAAGGGAGGAGAGAACTTCCACTTTGACTATGACCCTGTCAGAATAAGATCAAAGTTGGCGAACTCAAAAGGCTTCCATAACCTTGACAACTCACGACTAGAGCCTAGGGAGATTACTGATGCCATAAACAAGAATGTCAAATTGTAAAGTCAACAACAGGAGTCACTATGTACTTACTTCTCATGTGGGATCTGTCCTTAATGTGTTGTCCAATGTGAAGTAATGCTATAACTAGTACTGAAACAGTATTTTTACACATTGTGTTTCTGTGTGGGTGCAAACTGATGAAATCTTTACTTAATGTATACTGAATTGATCTTCTGTATATGAAGATAATTGAAAATGAATCTTGATGTGAATGGAATGGGAGAGGGAGTGGGAGATGGGAGGGGTACGAGTGGGAGGGAAATTATGGGGGGGGAGCCATGTAATCCATAAACTGTACTTTGGAAATTTATATTTACTAAATAAATAAATAACAGAAAAAAAATCAAAGTCCATTTCTCAGTTTAATAAATTTTCAAAGCCCCTAAATTAGGAAAAGCATCATTAAACACCACCAACATAAGAAGAACCTGTTCATTGGGCACAGTGAAACACCAGCTACCCAGCTAGCTTGCCCAGGATGATAAAATGTCAATGACCTGCTAAGCCCACAGGGAAGGGCAAAGCCTCCTTTGGTGTAAAAGGGGTAAGAAGATGGTGCTATCTTTTAGCATTACATTTATTGAAAAGGTAAACTCTAAGCTCCACGAAGCTGGGCATCAGAACTTCCCTACTCACTGTAGTACCCATAGACATTAGCATGCCTGACATGGATTCAACAAATGGAGGTGAATGAATGAATGAATACATCAGCGAGTTCTTAAAAAACTCTTGCGCAGATAATGTCCAGTTGTTTTACATTAGTGCTATAAACAAAAAGAATTAGTTCTACATAAGCAAGTGCTTTTGCTTGAAAGGTGTGTTTGGCACTGAAATATAGAATCATGAAGCTAAAGAGAAAGAGCATCCACCTTAAGCTAAATGCTTCAGAAATACAAGTGAGCCCAAAGCCAGACATCCAAAGCCAGACATTTAGAAAAGGAATTTTTAAATAGAACACATGGCAATGTCCTCCATCAAGCCTCAACACTCTGCCAAGCCTGGGATAAGGCTCTGTGTAGAAATATGAAAGCATTGCAGACCCTTGCCTGGTTCACATTTTTATTTTTTATTTTTTTTTTTGGAAGAGGCTTGGTCAGGCTGTGATTTACGGTTGTCACAGCTCACTCTTGGCTGATAATCTGCTGCCACCACCACAAATCTTTCTAATTGAAAACCCAGTGTGTGAGAATATAACACAGCATTAAGTGCCTACCACACAGGGAGTTGTGGATTTATGGTGTGTTATTGCCTCTATTTCACAGAAAAATGACATGATAGAGTCTTTAAATCACAGTACATGTGCTTGTTTTCTAGGGTCTCTTTAGTTTTCATGCACCCACAAGATGAGCCACACTCACATTTAGGTTGGTACATTGTGCCACAACACCTGCTGGCAGGACTTCTGCTGCAGCTTCAAAAAGAAGTACGATAGCAGATGGCAGACTTTCCTGGGCACTGAAAGCTGGTGAAACACACCTGGTAGTGCCCGTGCAGCCTTGGGGTTACACTGGATGTGGCAAGTTATACTGGTTGTGGCAAGAAATTAATATGAATTTCCATTTTAACCAGGAATCCAAATAACCTTCCAGGTGAAATAATTGAATCTGGGGACACAATCCACCCTTACCTTGTAAGGCAGTTAAATGAAAGCAGACATGTTTAAAGAAGTTCAATGAAACGAGCAATTTGCAATGCTTGCAGCAGTTCCAGCTTGGTCCCTCACATCTTCTGTGAGTTCAGTGTAACATAATTAGTGATGTTCACAGTGCTCACGAGGTTGGCACTAGCTTCAGAATCAACAAAGACTACATTTTGCTCAATTTAGTGTGAATAATGATTGTCCTTTATTGCATTTTGGTAATATCTCACATACAGACTGGCCAGTGACTTTCAGCGAAAGACTGTTCAATTAACCTCAGTGTCCCCCTTCCCTTCCATTAGGGAGAAGGGGGCCCTGACACAGTTCAAGTGGACTAGGATCCTCCTTTATCTCACAAATGCAGAAGGAACTCAATCCATCCAGGGAGCTTAATGGACTGCAAGGATGGAGATGTTTGGTTGTTGGGGGTTTTCTCCTATACATTTAGAGCTATTTTAATTTTTTCTCAAACAATATAATAATACTCAAGGAATAAAATATCACAGAACAAACTAAAGCTGTAAAATTATATTAATGTAAATAAAAAATTAGGTAGCAAAACTTATTATCTCTAAATTATTAATTTTCTTTCCTCTTTCTTATTTTAACATTTTATTTCAGAATAGTTTTAAATTTAGAAAAAAATTATGAGGTAGTAAGACAAAGAGTTCCCAATAACCCCTTTCTCCCTTCCCCTATTATTAACATCTCATATTAGTATATTTGTGACATGAGTGAACCATAGCCAGATTCCATTTTTTTTTTTAATTAAAACTGCTTTTATCTCTGCTACCCTTCCTGGACTCTCGTAATCAGTATTCTGTGTTTTGATTGAGGTTGATCTTACATGGTTCTACTTGAATTTTAGGATGGCTTTTACTAATTCTGTAAAGATTTTCATTGAAATTTTACAGGGATTGCATTGATTCTGTAGATTGTTTCATGCGGCACAGACATTTTAACAATATTAACTCTTCCTATCCGTGAGGAAGGAATATCTTTCCACTTCTGCGTGTCATTGATGATTGCTTTCATCAATATTTTATAATTTTGTTGTAGAGGTCTTTCACTTCTTTGGCTAAATTTATTCATAAATATTCATAAAACCTATTGTGAGTAGAATTTATTTCTTAATTGTTCTTTCATCTTACCCATATAAAATAAAGAAAAATCTGCATTGCATGCTAAAAAATTATGCCATATATTGATTTTCCCACCATCTTCAAACAATATGTAGTTTGTTTATTACAGGCTGTAGCTGCATTTCACAGCTTGGTTCTTGGCATAGCTGCTTCCTAAATTAACCACACAGTGATAAGGAGCCCTTCAAAACCAGCCTCACTATGTTTTATCCTATGTCCCTTTAGAATTCTCTTCTTCCTAGGTGTGGCCATGTTTTAATTATCTGAGCCTTCTGGAGAATAAAAGAACAGAATGGAGAAAAGATGAAAATCAAATTATTTTGTTTCCTAGCTAACACTAGGGTGCTGCTTACCCCAAAGCTGGGTTAGCCCCAAAAGGCACGTATTTTTTTTTAACTTTTATTTAATGAATATAAATTTCCAAAGTACAGCTTATGGATTACAATGGCTCCCCCCTATAACTTCCCTCCCACCCGCAACCCTCCCCTTTCCCACTCCCTCTCCCCCTCCCTTCACATCAAGATTCATTTTCAAATCTCTTTATATACAGAAGATCAGTTTAGCATACATTAAGTAAAGATTTCAACAGTTTGCACCCACATAGAAACACAAAGTGAAAAATACTGTTTGAGTACTAGTTATAGCATTAAATCACAATGTACAGCACATTAAGGACAGAGATCCTACATGGGGAGTAAGTGCACAGTGACTCCTGTTGTTGACTTAACAAATTGACACTCTTGTTTATGGCCTCAGTAATCACCCCAGGCTCTTGTCAGGAGTTGCCAAGTCTATGGAAGCCTTTTGAGTTCACCGACTCTGATCATATTTAGACAAGGTCTTAGTCAAAATGGAAGTTCTCTCCTCCCTTCAGAGAAAGGTACCTCCTTCTTTGATGACCTGTTCTTTCCACTGGGATCTCACTCGCGGAGATCTTTCATTTACTGTATCTGAGGGGTGGCTAGGCCAGGGCATCACAAACTCTCCGTGGTAAGCCGCCAGCTTTATTTTCAGTTATTTGCCAATGAATATGTTGTAAAATATCATAAAATTAAATTACTAAAAATCAAAGAGATGTTAGAATCAGCAGATGTAAAATTGCTTTGTTATATTGTCATTAACATTCCAGAACCACTTGGTTTCTGTGCTGTTTCTTCACAACTTGGTGTCTAACAACCTAGAACTTTTCTTTCCTGCCTACCTATGTTTCCTCATTGAATCCCCACTGAGTTATAATTTAAGATATTGGCCATAGAGTATCCTTTAGTTTGCCTGATGTGAAAGGCACGTATTTTGTCAGTTACTAGGCATTCTGGAAAACGGCATCCACAAATTTGACTTCAGCTATCAATCACTCTCACTTTCCTTGACTTTTGCTGATTGCTGTTTCCCTTACTATTTATTATATAATGGTATCACCTGAGTATGGGATCCCAGTACTTTACAGCCCACCATGTAAGGAGTCCATTCTTTCATCTTTCATTTGCCTCTTCAAGATATTTGGGGATCACACTTAGATTCTTGCTTATTTAATATATTTGATAAGCCATTATTGAATAAAAGGCCCTTTCCTGTGTAAAGAAAACATTCGTCTGTCTTCACAGGGCACCATCTTCTTAGGGCTTCCTGATGGTGATAATACCTGGATTTCCTGTATTTTTGACAGCTGACCCAAGACAGAATTTGGGGTCTGCATGCAGAAGTGACCGAGTAGATGAGATAAGGACTCAGAATCAAGAAAAGTAAGTATGAGGAAATGAAATGCTTTGGAGTACACATTTTTTTCCTTAAAAGTTGAAAACCTAGAGAAAGGAAGAGATGACGCGACTAATGGAGCAGAGTGGGGGATTCTATAGTGAGGAAAGTAACGTAGGAATTCAGGGAAACTTCTGTAGAACACAGAAAAGGCTCTTACGTGGTTTACCAAAGCTGTGCTGGGTATGTTTACAATCACAACTAAACCCCACCTTCTCTCCTGTAAATGGAATACTGGAATTTAAAAACTGGAAGGTGCTTTGCAAATCACTGGACTCTTGCTATGGTGTTATTCCTGGGTCAGCAGTTATTGGTATCACCGAGGAATTAGTTTGAAATGCAGACACTTGGATGCCATCCCACACCTACTGGATGGGAAGCTGAATTCTAATAAGATCAACAGGTGAACCACATGCATGTATGTAAATATTTAAGAAGTACCACTGTAATCAATCCTTCACCCCTGGTAGTACTTCTTGCATGTTTGAATTTGAAGTAGTGAGACACCAAACATCTTGTACGCCAGGCTGTCCATCTGGAGAAGTATTAGTAAACCCTTCAGATACTCAATCATAGCCACCTTCCTAACAACTTTGTCCCATTGGTCCTAGTAGGAGTTCAGTAAGTTCACTCTCTTTTCCGCTTACCAGCTATTCAGATATCTGGTAACGGCTCCTAAGTCTCCTCAGGGAAAGGGCATCGAATCCGAATTCTCTGAGTCATAAAATGTGAGCACTTGAAGTTAATACCAGAAATCCTGTAGCCTGAGCAGAAGGCTTAAGTCCAAATCCTAGCTAGGGAGGACTGATGCCCACGTTTGAAGGGGCACAGGCAAATACTGCTCAGGCAATAAGAGGATAGGACCTGGTCTTTGAAAGTGCAACTCATCCAGTATTCTTGGATGGTGGCAGCTGTAAGAGCCTTCAAGCAACTCCTTCATACCACTTTTTTAATCTGAACTAATCTGGTTGGTTTTCTCTGGTTGGTTTCCTCCTTATCATGTTTTCCTGAAGAGGAAATTCATGTGGCTATCTCAGAGATGCTACTGATACTGAAAGTTCTAAGAATCAAAATGGAGTCACTTAGGTCCCACCCCAACAAATAAATAAATACACTAGGAAGTTACGAAGGAAGGATTCTCATGGATTATTGCCTGATAATAACTATCACAAAAAAACTGTGCCTGAACCACAACCTAAGGTCACAGCAACTATGCAAAAAAATACTTTTTTGAAGGCTATCTGCCCTTCAACTGACTGTCCAACCTCAGATGAGTGCTACCTCTGTTCTTAATTGTTGTAGTCAAGGAATATTACTTAGAATATCTTATGTAATCCTCTTCATTTCAACTTTAAAGATCTCCCCCGACCCCACTTCCTTGAATACAGTCATTATACACCATGATACACATATCCCCACTGTAATACTCTACTAGTCCCAAATATCATTATTGTTTGGAGACTGTTGTCGCTCCCCGTCTTCGTGGAGGAACGACACAGGACCCTGCGCTGTTCTTTTGTCTGCTCGGCCCTCCCCGGGTTTGCTGCTGGTTCTTCCCGGGTTGGCTACCGACCCTTCCACCTCCGTGGAAGGGCAGTTCCCCCTGCCGCTTTCCCCACTTCCGCGGGGGAGCCGCACACCGCCGGCCGGCCGGCTCTCTCGGGGGCTGCACAGGTGTTCCTTCAGATAGATGTTCCCCTTAGATGTTCCTGGTGCATGCCGTCTCTCTCCTCCTTTATAGTCCTCTTCCACCAATCCCAACTCGGCTGCCCACACGCCGAGTACGCTGCTCTCCTCCAATCAGGAGCAGGTCCTACAGTTTATTGGTTGAACTGGAGGCAGCTGTGCAGAAGCTGTTTCCTCCTCTCCCAGCGCCATATTGTGGGAGAGCAGATGCATAGAATAAGTCTTAATTCCAGTAACTTAGTCTAGTCCGAGTTGCTCCCAGTTGCTCCCCACAACTGTCATCATTATTTAGGTTGACAGCACAAATAATTTGGAATACTCTTACGGGATGCAAAGAGTAAAATCCATTTAAGGAGTTTCAGTTAGCTATAAAGAATCACAAGAAAGTTTCTTGCCTGCCCATTCTCACACTGGTACTACATCCAATTCCAGAGAAAGTGGTAAGGATCTACCCATCATGTCTGTCATAGCTGTAAACAGGCACCAGGAAAGGATGAGCACCAAAGCACACTTTCTGTTCTGGAATTTACAAAGCCATCCACAGAAGCTGTTTCTCCTTTTCAATAGAGAACTTTTTGGAAGAATGCTGACAATAAGGGTATGAGATTTACTCAATTATCCTACTCTCTTAAAATCTAACATAAGTTAATGCTCCCTCAAAAATTTAACCTAAAATTTCAACAGTTCCTCTCATTTTTAATTCCCTCTCTCAGTATCTTTTTCTTTTAATATTCTAACATAAAATATGGCATAAAAGACCACAAACATAGGTGTCCAGGCAGCTACGGAATCTCTCCTCACTCATTCATTTTACTCAGCACTTTACTTTGACAGCTGTGAGTCAGGCAATACACACTGGAGCCACTCTCGCATTATTAGGCATACACACAGCAGTGTGCAAAAGTCCTGGCTAACAGACTGTTTCATCTAACTCCATTAGTTGCTAAGTAACCACTTCACTGGAACCTTCCTAATCTAAGGCAGACCAGGCTAGCTCAAATAAAAGGTGTTCAGCTCCTCCTGAATGTTCAAGTTTGACTTTTTGCACGTTCTATGCTTTGTCCATTCAGGCTACTGCAAAGTTTCTACGTCTTGTAAAACAGGAAAGAAGAGTTGACAAATGATCCACCAGGGTTAAAAATGCTTTTTTAAAAATACACTCAGCCCTCCAGACCCACAGGTTCTACATCTGTGGATTCAATCAACTGCAAATCACTTCCCTCCCCCAAATATGTGTCTGTACAGGATTTTTTTGGTCATTATTCCCTAAATAATGCAGTGTAACAACTAATTTTCATTGGATATTATATTTAGATAATCTGCAGATGATTTAAAGTATACAAGGAGATGTGTGTAAGTTCTTTTTAAATGCCACACCATTTTATCTGAAGAAATTGAACATCTGTGGATTTTGGTAGGATACCAAATCAAACTCATGTGAACAGCAAAAGACAACTGTAATTATAAGAAGAATGCCTAAATCCATGAAAATTTATGTACAGATATAATTTACTTCTCAAAATTTATATAAAAATAAATGTATTTCACATAAAACATATACATAGGTATATACTATTCATCTTAATCTTCATTTCTTTGGGTTTTGCCCAATGACTAAGGGAAATAAACATTTTCTCCAAGGGTCTCCCTACAGCTGTAGCTTGATAATTACATCAATGACAACAGCAATTCCTGTGGACTCAGCCTTTACCAGGTGCCAGGCCCTGCTGCCAGAGTTTTACTTGAATTAAATTTTCATCTTCACAACCCTGTGAAGAGGGTACTACTAATATCTTATTTTTAACATGGGGAAACTAGACCCAGTCAAGTTAAGCAACGGGTCCAAGATGGCAATGCTGGTAAGTTCGAGTGTCGGACTTGAATCACACTTACTACCACTCTTCACACATATTCTCCTGCTTCCCTCTCAAGTACAGTTGGATACACTGGGAAACTAGTACATCCTTCAATTAAAATTAAGGAAAGCAAACACAAATACCTTCTCCTTTACTTCTCCCAACCACCGCCAACCTCAGAACGATGAATAACTCAGTGCCTTTCTTGGAACTGCACTATAACTTCCTACTGGAATCTCACACGAGGTGATCTAGTTTCCATGAGTTGTGGCAGGATCAGGCAGATCTAATACATATACTTGATTATAAAGTGATACAGATGATTTGATAAGGAAAATCTCTTCATTTCAGAGTCACATCTCTCTAAACGAGAATATGGTAATTCAATCTTTTAGGAATTCAGAAATGCAAGCCCAGAAACCAATCATCAGATGGGCTAATTAAAAGCAATTGATTCAACAAGCAGCTGGATCATCCCACAGTGTGGACAATTCATTCTGAATCAGTTTTTTACAAGCATGATAAACAGAATCATGGCTTATTTCCGGATCCCAATAATCATTTATACCAACTCAGCAAGTTCACATGATCAGCTCTCCTGCCTTTCTTATGAAACATCTGCTTTCACTCAATACTCAATTTTAAAGGTTTAAAAATTTCATCAGCTTTATTATCCTTCAAACATGGATTCTGCTTTTAGAGATCAAATGGGAATGAGTGACATTACTAAAACTTGGCACGAAAATTATAATTTTATGAGCATTAAAATATATGGCAGAAAAAATAATCTTTCAATACACACTTGAAGGAAACACATACAAAGACGTTAACACAATGACTGGCATAGTATAAATGATGAAAAAGAATGCTAGCTACTATAATTACTTATAAATATTTTTTCTACCTTCACAGTAGAAGTAGAATCATTCAGTAGAAGGAAAATCATTCAGTAGAAGTGAATCAGTTTAAATAAAGGAATAAAATACAGACCAGAGTTCACCATTCTCTATTCACTGTAATAAACACAATGAACTATAAGCATCATCAATAATGAAAATAATAATCATCTGAGTCTGAAATGTTAATGATTTCTCTCACATTGATTCAAACAGTTTTAAAAGAAATGTGCTGATGGCTCAAAGCTCTCTATTTAAAAAGAAAATAACATTTGATCACTCTCATTGTACTTCACCTTGAATTGACAAAGGAGTTCTGTTTTTAATTAATGTATTTAGTTTTATTCTATTATTTTATTCTCATTTTATTTTAAAAGGAATGGAAAGAGGGAGAGAGAGAGAGAATCTTCAATCCACTGGAACACTTACCAATGCCCACAAGAGCCAAGGCTGTGCAGGGGCTGGGCCAGTCCAGAACCTGGACTAATCTGGGTCTCCCACAAGGGTGGCAGGGACCCAAGAACTTGAACCTTCTCCTGCTTCCTCCCAAGGTGCACAGTAACAGGAAGCTGGATTGGAAGTGGAGGTATGGGGATGGTGCATATGGGTGATGGTTCAAGCCCTGGCTGCTCCACTTCTGATCCAGCTTTCTGCTAATGCACCTGGGAAAGCAGCAGAAGATGGCGCAAGTCCTTGGACCCCTACATCCACATGGGAGATCCAGAAGGCTCCTGGTTCAGATCAGCCCAGCTCCAGCCATTGTGGCCTTTTGGTGAGTGAACCAGCAGATGAAAGAAAGCGCTTTCTCTCTCTCTAACTCTGCCTTTCAAATAAGTAATTAAATCTTTTTAAGTTGGATTACAAAAAGGGAAGTGAAGGTGTGACTTGAATCCAGGTACCCCGATATGGAATGTGAGTGTCCCAAGTGGCATTTCAACTTCTGTACCAAATGGTTACAACTTTGCTCAGTTTTAAAAGGAAATTCTAAGAGTAGGCATTTAACTCACTGTTTCAGACACCTGCATCCCACATAAAAGTGCCAGTTTGAGTCCAGCTGCTCTGCTTCTGATCTGGTTTTCTGCTAATGTGCCTGGGAGATAGCAGATGATGGTCCAACTACTTGGGTTCCTGCCAACTACATGGGAGGGAGACCTCGATGGTGTTCTTGGATCCTTACTTTGATCTGGTCTGAACTGGCTCTTGCAGGCATTTAGGGAGTGAATTAGTGGATGGAAGATCTCTCTCTCTCCTCTGTGTCACTCTTTCAAATAAATCTTTAAAAGGAAACTATGAAACCATTTTACTTTAAAAAAAAAAAACAACCACACACCTCTTGGTTCTCAAAAGATCTTGTCCCTTAATACTTATCAAATCAGTCCTTCCCAGCTATTCCACTGTGCACAACCTTTGTAACAACAGACGTGCAGCTGCTCATTGTCAGCCAGGCAATTAACACTTATTGAATGTCCACCGGATGTGGGGCTCTGTAACAGGCTGTCTATAAAATGTCAGATTGACTGCTTAATTCAGCTGTCCTGAAATTCAAGGTCATAATTAATGGTGCTATTTTTCCTGGCCAAATTTGGAAGCTATATTTTCAATCCTCTTGGTAGATACTAACTAAGTGATTAATCATCAGATACCAGTCATAGAATGCTAACTTCCACTCCTAATCAACAGTCTATTACAACTTTGGTGGAAAAAATGAGCATTTTTTTTTCTTCTGGTTGTTTCTCAAATTCTACAGCTCCTTGAAACTGTATTGTGTGTGTGCATATGTGTATGTTTTATTTTGTTGTTGTTGTTTTTTTTTTTAAGTCAAATTGCCTTCAAAAATAACAAAATTCTATTGTAGCATTTCAGGTCCCTTTTCTGAATCAGATTCTCAAAGTTTTAGGTTGAAGGCAACAGGCTATAGGCTACTACGTTAGGTCCCCAACTAATTATTCATGGACTCCAAAACTTACAAGTAGCCAGCTGGCCAATTTTCTCTGCCCTATAACTTCTTAGTGACTTCAGAGGATAGTGCCCACGTTAAGACAAGGCCACATGGATCTGAGAAAATAGCAAAAGTCTGCTGGGTCACAATGTTTTGGATTCAACACCTGAACCTCCTGTTCAGCAGTTTATAGGTATGAAAAATCTAAGTTCTCTATCAGGAGATATACAGTGTAATCACTCTCCTGGATTTTGACTTGGTCTCAGCATCAGCAATGCCATATCCTCACGTGAAGAAGGAAAATGGAGATAGTGCCCCAGTGTCTCTGAGCCCTTCTTTCACTCCCACGCAGTGTCAACTGTGATAGGGAGATCACTATGATAAAAATGTTTTAAACATGACTTAGTTTTAAGAAACATAACTTTTAGTTATAAGACATGAAAGAAACAGGTGGCACTGATCAGTTTTATATTTGCAGTCATATGTGTGGATCCATGATCTTATGACTGCTCAATAAATATGTCTTAAAAATCCCAGGAGAGGGGTCGGTGCCGTGGTGTAGTAGGCTAAGCCTCCACCTGCAGTGCCAGCATCCAATAGGGGTGCCGGTTCATGTCCCAGCTGCTCCTCTTCCAATCCAGCTCCCTGCTAATGGCCTGAGAAAGCAGTGGAAGATGGCCCAAGTGCTTGGGCCCCTGCACCCACATGGGAGACCTAGAAGAAACTCTTGGCTTCAGATTGGCCCAGCTCCAGCTTATTGCCCATTTGAGGAGTGAATCAGAAGATGGAAGACCTTTCTCTCTGTCTTCCGCTCTCTGTAACTCTACCTCTCAAATAAATGAAATTAAAAAAAAATTCCCAGGGGGATTTTTCTTCATCAGGCCCTATGCCTTCCAAAAAATATTTTAAACCTAAATGATAGAATTTGGGGGCTTTACTGTTTTTAATGACATTAGCAATGCATGAATATAGCCTTCTTTAAAAATTAGGTTATCAGGGGCCAGCGCTGTGTAGCAGGTAAAGCCGCCACCTGCAGTGCTGGCATCCCATACGGGCAATGACTCAAGACCTGGCTGCTCCACTTCCGATCCAGCTCTCTGCTATGGCCCCGGAAAGTCCTTGGGCCCCTACACCCACGTGGGAGAAGCTTCTGGCTCCTGGCTTCAGATCGGCATAGCTCTGGCCGTTGCGGCATTCAGGGAGTGAACCAGTGAATGGAAGCTCGCTTGCTCTCTCTCTCTCTCTCTTTCTGCCTCTCCTTCTCTCTCTGTATAACTCTTTCAAATAAGTAAATTTTTAAAAATCAGGTTATCATAGATAAAATCAAAGTCCTACTTTCTGCGATGGAACTATTTTAGCAGAGATCAGAGGATGGCAAGGGAGCCAGTTATGATCTAGGAAAAGAGCAATTCAGACAGAGAAGAAGCAGAGCAAAGGTGAGAACATGCCAGGCATGTCTGAGGAAGAACAAGAAGGCCAACGAACTGGAGAGAATAGAGAACAAGAGTTGTGGGAGGGAGGCCTGGTGATACAGAATCATGGAGGCCAAATGACATTAGCTTTTACTTGGACAGAGTGGAAACCATCAAAAGCCTTTCAGCAGCCATGATATCATCCAACTTGTGTTTATAACAAGGTCACTAGGATTGCAGCACTAGAATAGATGCCAAGGGATCAAGAATTAAAGCAGGAAAATAAAACAGAGGAGGACACTGCAGAACTCCAGGCAAAAGATGATGGTGGCCTGGGCCATATTGATCATAGAAGTGATTGCAGTCTGAATATATTTTGACTTGCTGGCATTTTGGAAGCAAGAGGAAAAAGTGAAAGGTAACACAGAGATTTGGGGACTCCATTAACTATAATGCTGCCATTAACTGAAATGGGGAGAGCTGTGCAAAGAGCAGTTTTGTGGGAGGAAATGACAGTTTGATTTTGGATACAGACTTTTTGTTTCTTCAACATCTAAGTGGAGATGATCAGCAAGTCATCGGACACACAAGTTCTGGATTTAGGTGAAGGTCTAATCTGGAGATGTAAATTTTGGATTCTGATCTGGGATGATTAATTTTATGTACCAACTTGACTGGGCATGGAGTCCTCTGATATTCTGAGTGTGTCTGTGGAGGTGATTCTGGACTACATTAACATGTTGATCGGGAGACCAACTAAAGGAGATCGCTCTTCCTAATGTGAACAGGCCTCATTCAATAAGTTCAAGGTCAGAGTAGAACAAGAAGTCTGGGTAAGAAGAGATTTTCTCAGCCCAATTACATTCCTCCTGGGACATCATCTTTTTCCTACTCTCAGGAACTGAAACATTGGCTCTTCCTAGGTCTCACGCCTGCTGGCTTTTGGAACAAACCACACCATTGGCTCTCCTGACTCTCTGGCTTGCCAGCTGTACATTTTAGGATGCTTCCAGAATTGTGTGAGCCAATTTCTTAAAATAAATCTCTCTCAATCTATACCTACATCCTACTGTATATATTGGGCCATGAGACAGTATGAGATCACCATAGAAGCCAATATAGACAGCGAAGTGCAAAAACTGAGCCTGGGTCACTCCAATTTTAAGAAGTTGGAGATACGAGGAAAAACCAGCAAGGAAGTTTGAGAAGAAGCAGTCAGTGAATGGGGAGAAAAGCCTGGAAAATGTTGAGTCCCAAAAGCCAAGCAAGTATTTCAAGGAATAGGAAGTACCTGTCATGCTGATGAGCTGATACAAATGAGGGATGGGCAGTTGGAGAACACTCAGGACAGGCTCTGGTGTCCGGGGAGAGGGCGCCCCGGGAGTCCGCGGTTGAGCCCAGGCCTCAGGAGCTGCTGGTCGGCCTCCCGCGGGGTCGGAGGTCCCCCTCTGCCTGTGACAGCCCGGGGCCTCCTCCCGGCCACGTGCCGCCGTCATCCCCCATGGGTTGTGAGCGCTCATCTCTCCCGGGGAGAGCCTGGCCCACCCTGCGCCTTGGCCACGCCCCTCCCCGCCTGGTTCGTCCCCCAGACTGCCACTCCCTCGAAGCTTCCTGTCACTTGCAGATGATAAGAACATTAGATTTCTGGGGGAAAAAATAAAAAGGGAGAAGGCCAGACTCTTCAGAGTGTCGCTGTTTTGAAAAATACAATGAGCAGAGTGGCCCTGCTCACTGGGTATCTCAGTGCCCACAACAAAACCTCAGGGGCTAAGGGCCGGCGCTGTGGCACAGTGGGTGAAGCCACTGCCTGCAGTACCGGCATCCCATGTTGGTGCTGGTTCGAGTTCCGGCTGCTCCACTTCCCATCTGGCTCTCTGCTGTGGCCTGGGAAGGCAGTGGAGGATGGCCCCGGTCCTTGGGCCCCTGTCACCTGCATGGGAGGCCAGGAGGGGGCTCCTGGCTCCTGGCTTCGGAGCTGTTGGGGCCATATGGGGAGTGAACCAGCGGATGGAAGACCGCTCTCTCTCTGCCTCTGCCTCTCCTTCTCTCTCTAACACTGACTTTCAAATAAATAAATCTTTAAAAAAAAAAAAAAAAACACTCAGGGGCTCAAAAAAAAAAAAAGAGGGATGGAAATCAATTACTGAATTTTCTATACCTTATTTATAAGTTTTATATCTATTTTAATAAAGGTATATTTATCATTTTTATTGCCATTGTTGTATTTTGGTAGTATTTACGCTAGTCTTATAAAATGAGATGTGAGGCTTTTTATCTTTTTTCTAGACCTTACTATTCACATTTCTTATGTTTTTTTTTTCCTTTGGCCCAATTTTAGTAATTTGTGTCTTTCTAGAAATTTTTTTATCAAGGCCTTAAAGTTTATTGTTATAAAGTTTTTATAGTATATCTGATAAATGTTTTTCTTCAGCTCTAAACATCACCTTTTTCATTTTATATTACATTCCTTCTTTTTTTGCCATTCTTGAATAACTTGCTCAAAGTTCATCCAAGTAATTTATTTTTAAATAGCAAAAATATTTGAGCATTAATTTTTTAAACCATCTCATGAATGTCTGCTTTTATCCTTAATTCCTTCTAGCCATTTTATTAGTGTTGAAGACATAGCTTTTAAACAAGATATTTCCTATTTTGAAATAAATGCATCAAGACTTAGAGAAGATATTATGCTGTGCCACACAGATCCTGCTCTTCTAAAAAATTTGTCATTGTCGCTGTGTACAGCCAGACTTCTCAGGGATTGACTCAGCTGCTGCGAGTACCCTGCACTGAGTTCATGGCCTCTTCACACTAAACTGCCTCTGAGTCTTCCTGCCAAGGAATCCCACTGCAGAAACACATTCAACACCCATGTTAAGGACACTGCTTCCGTCAGTACTTGGTTTTAAATATTTTGTCATTTCAACATGTATTTCTCCCTTCGTGTCACAAACTTTTTGTATAAATTGCAAATTTATGATACAAGGTTAGATTAACTTTGCTTATTGACTTCTGGTTTTAATGAGTCTTTCATGGCCCACTCACCACGCAATCAGAACAACCTAGTTAACAACACTTTTCACACCTGCTAGGCAAGTATACTACCCATACTACTATGCACATCTGTTTTTGAATCTATATGATCTTTCAGTTTCACAGAAGAATATTAAAAATTTGGGGCCCGCACTGTGGCGTAGCAGGTAAAGCCACCCCACGCTCTTTTCCACTTGATCCTTGCATGGGTCCCAGCTTTTGTTTTGCATTTGGCACAATCTGTTCCATCAGTCCTTCTCCAAAATTGAACGCTACCAGCAAATCTTAACCTCTAGATAGATCAGACTCCTACTGATCAGTGCACTCCCTCTGATGGCCTAAACTGTAGACAAGAACCCTAAGGATCTGCAAAGCTCCAGCTGGAATTAGCTTTGTCAGCTCTCCCTGAGCTCAGTCAAATCTTTCAGACACACAAGCCTGGATGTTTTTTAATCCCCTAAATGCCAAGCACACTGCATGTAATAACCAACCAGATTGTCCAGGATTCCATTATTTTGTAGTGAGCATCTGTATAATGTAATTGGAATTTCTTCCCCAGATTTCAGCTGTACCATCTTTAGGAACCAGTAGCAATTCCAACCTTTGCTCTAATACTAAGCTACTGAGCAATGTAGAAAGCAAATGAGCCTGGTACTGGGAATTTGAGCTTTGGGATAAGGGTTGGAGTCTAGACTACATCCTCTATCAGCTAAGGGAGCTTGACCAGGTTACTCTACCTACCAAACCCTCAGTTCCCATGAGCACCAAATGCAAGTACCTCTTGTAAAGAATTCAAAAATTGGAATGCTTACTTTTTATCAATGGCAACATAAGTGAGAACTGAACTATGTACTGGACACCCTAAGGCAGGAAAAAGCTAATTGATTTTTCAATATAAAAGACAGATTAAATTTCATCAGAACAGTGAATACTGTTTCTATATTAAGGTAGCTGACAGAGTGAAAGTGAGTGAGTAATATCTGAAGGCCCACGTTGTGCCTTATTATTATTATTATTATTTAAGTGAAAGAGAGAGAAACAACCAGAGAGAGTTCCCACCCACTTGTTTGCTCTCAAATGCCCAAAACAGCTGGGGACGGGCCAGGCCAAAGTAAGGAGCCAGGAACCTATTGTACGTCTCCCACATGGAGGGAAGGAACCCACATACTCCATCGCCTGCTGCCTCCCAAGCTGGACTAAGACGACAGGGCTAGGACTCAAACTTGCACTGATACGGGATGCACATGTCCCAAGAGGAGTCTCAACTGCTGTGGCAAAGGTTCACATCTTCACAGCCCAGGGTAAATTTTCAATGAATCATTATGGTTTATCATTTCTTTTAAACTTTTTTCTTTCTGGCAATGTCAAAAAAAAAAAAAAAAAAACCTATAAACCACAACACTTTTCTCACTAGAGTCATGAGTTCACAAAAAACTAGAATATTTCAATATTATACTCTGGGGGCCAGCACTGTGGCACAGTGGGTTAAAGCCCTGGCCTGAAGCGCCGGCATTCCATATGGGCACTGGTTCAAGTCCCAGCTGCTCCTCTTCTGATCCAGCTCTCTGCTATGGCCTGAGAAAGCAGTAGAAGATGGCCCAAATTCTTGGCCCATGCACACACGTGGAAGACCTGGAAGAAGCTCCTGGCTCGTGATCAGCGCAGCTCCAGCCATTGCGGCCATCTGGGGAGTGAATCAGCAGATGGAAGACCTCTCTCTCTATATTTACCTCTCTCTGTAACTCTTTCAAATAAATAAAATAAATCTTTTAAAAAAATATTAGGGCCAGCGCCAAGGCTCACTAGGCTAATCCTCCGCCTTGCGGCGCCAGCACACTGGGTTCTAGTCCCGGTTGGAGTGCCGGATTTTGTCCCGGTTGCCCCCCTTCCAGGCCAGCTCTCTGCTGTGGCCAGGGAGTGCAGTGGAGGATGGCCCAAGTATTTGGGCCCTGCACCCCATGGGAGACCAGGATAAGTACCTGGCTCCTGCCATCGGATCAGCGCGCTGCGGCCGGCCATTGGAGGGTGAACCAATGGCAAAGGAAGACCTTTCTCTCTCTCACTGTCCACTCTGCCTATCAAAAAAAAATAAAATAAATAAAAATAAATAAAAAAATATTATACTCTGTGTTCTATTTCATTATTGTGGTGCTCTCCACACGTTTTGATTGTGCAAATATCACTGACATATCTCTGAGCAAGCCATAATATTTACTTATTTATAAACTATACAGATGTATTCTTTACCATTTTGTCATATATATTATAAAACAAACTCTGAAGCAGAAATAGAATTGACATAGAAATTTACAGATAGTTTAAAAAAATTATAGACAGTCGGGAACGGAGTGGCCAACGGCCTGCAGAGCAACATGCCCAAGTTTTACTGTGACTACTGCGATACGTACCTCACCCATGATTCCCCATCTGTGAGAAAGACGCACTGCAGTGGTAGGAAACACAAAGAGAATGTGAAAGACTACTATCAGAAATGGATGGAAGAGCAGGCTCAGAGCCTGATCGACAAAACAACGGCTGCATTTCAACAAGGAAAGATACCGCCTACTCTATTCTCTGCTCCTCCTCCTGCAGGAGCGATGATCCCACCTCCCCCCAGTCTCCCAGGTCCTCCTCGCCCTGGTATGATGCCTGCACCCCATATGGGAGGCCCTCCCATGATGCCAATGATGGGCCCTCCTCCTCCTGGGATGATGCCAGTGGGACCTGCTCCTGGAATGAGGCCACCCATGGGAGGCCATATGCCAATGATGCCGGGGCCCCCAATGATGAGACCTCCTGCCCGTCCCATGATGGTGCCCACTAGTCCAGGAATGACTCGGCCGGACAGATAAGGAGAGAGGGGAGGCCTCTTCCTAGCAGTTCTGTATCGCTTGTTCTGCTTCACCAGGAGATCATGGTGCTGTGACTCTGGGTGTTTTCTAACAGCATGACAAAGAAGACTTGCTCCCCCTTCTTATCAAAGAAAGAATAGTTTTGGGGGGAAATAGGATTTCAAAAAGTGCAGTTTTCATTTGTATTGTGAAATGTGAAAATAAAATTGTCAACTCTTTTAGTTAAAAAAAAATTATAGGCCGGCGCCGTGGCTCAATAGGCTAATCCTCCACCTTGCGGCGCCGGCACACCGGGTTCTAGTCCCGGTTGGGGCGCCGGATTCTGTCCCGGTTGCCCCTCTTCCAGGCCAGCTCTCTGCTATGGCCAGGGAGTGCAGTGGAGGATGGCCCAGGTGCTTGGGCCCTGCACCCCATGGGAGACCAGGAAAAGCACCTGGCTCCTGGCTCCTGCCATCGGATCAGCGCGGTGCGCCGGCTGCAGCGGCGGCCATTGGAGGGTGAACCAACGGCAAAGGAAGACCTTTCTCTCTGTCTCTCTCTCTCACTGTCCACTCTGCCTGTCAAAAAAAAAAAAAAAAAAAAATTATAGACAGTCAATTTTCTCCCACATATCTGGGACTCATCTAAACCCTCAGGGGTGCACAGACCCCAACCCCAGAGACCACTGCACCTTATGTTAACTTTTAACATTTTTAAATTTTATAGCTACAAATTTATGAGACAATACTTGATCCATTTTGATAAATTTTGTTTGGGACAAAGGAGGAAATAATCTAATGCAGTAATCACAGCAAGTTGCAAAATTAGCTTGGCTCCCATTGTACGCTTTTTCTTCCTTTGCCTCAGTAGGCGATAAAACATTTCAGCTCTATGAATTCTAACTGAAGGTATTTGTAGAACTTATATCAAAAGAACGGCAATCCTTAATAACTACTGTCGCTCCCCGTCTTCGTGGAGGAACGACACAGGACCCTGCCTAGGCTTCACATCCGAGTCACGGCACCATTATGTCTCCTAGGCTTCATATCCGAGTCACGGCACCATTATGTCGCTGCCCCTCTTCGTGGAGGAACGACACAGAACCCTGCGTTGTTCTTTTGTCTGCTCGGCCCTCCCCGGGTTTGCTGCTGGTTCTTCCCGGGTTGGCTACTATCCCTTCCACCTCCGTGGAAGGGCAGTTCCCCCTGGCCACACTCCCCACTTCCGCGGGGGAGCGGCACACCGCCGGCCGGCTCTCTCGGGGGCTGCACAGGTGTTCCTTCAGATGTTCCCCTTAGATGTTCCTGATGCATGCCGTCTCTCTCCTCCTATATAGTCCTCCTCCGCCAATCCTAACTCTGCTGCCCACACGCCAAGTACGCTGCTCTCCTCCAATCAGGAGTAGGTCCTACAGTTTATTGGCTGAACTGGAGGCAGCTGTGTAGAAGCTGTTGCCTCCTCTCCAAGCGCCATATTGTGGGAGAGCAGATGCATAGAATAAGTCTTAATTCCAGTAACTTAGTCTAGTCCGGGTTGCTCCCCACAACTACTTGGGCCGTTTACTAAATGTTACTTTATTTTTCTATGGAATCAAGAGGCCTTAAGTGGGTCTTCCATTGTCAGATCTAAGTGGGGACGGAGCACTTCAGGGACTTTCTTATTAGAAACAAAAACATTACCCAACATTGGTATGACTACTTGTATTCATTTATTTTTTTTAAAGATTTTATTTATTTATTTGAGAGGTGGAGTTATAGACATTGAGACAGAGAAGAGAGAGGGGTTTTCCATCTGCTGGTTCACACCCCAAATGGCGACAATGGCCGGAGCTGGGCCCATCCAAAGCCAGGAGCCAGGAGCCTCCTCAGGGTCTCCCACATGCGTACAGGGACCCAAGCCCTTGGGCCATCTCTTTTTAAAAAAGGATTTATTTATTTTACTTGAAAGTCAGAGTTACACAGAGAGAGGAGAAGCAGGGAGGGAGGGAGGGAGAGAGAGAGGAGAGAGAAGTCTTCCATCCACTGGTTTCATTCCTCAACTGGACGCAATACCCAGAGCTGTGCTGATCCGAAGCCAGGAGCCAGGAGCTTCTTCCGGGTCTCCACGTTTGTGCAGGGGCCCAAGACTTGGGCCATCTTCCACTGCTTTCCCAGGCCATAGCAAAGAGCTGGATTGTAAATGGAGCAGCCGGGACTCGAACCAGCGCCCGTATGGGATGCCAGCACTGTAAGCAGCCGCTTTACTAGCTACACCAGAACACCGGCCCTGGGCCATCTTCGACTACTTTTCCAGGCCACAGCAGAGAGCTGGATCAGAAGAGGAGAAGCTGATACTTGAACCAGGTGCCCACATGGGATGTCAGTGCTGCAGGTGGAGGTTTAACCTACTGCACCATAGCGCCGGCCCCTGTATTCATTTCTGAATACTGTCGTCTGTATCATCTCATTATATATTTTTAAATGATAACAGAGTAGTTACCATTAGCTCTTTATTTTTTTATTTTATTTTATTTTTTGACAGGCAGAGTTAGACGGTGAGAGAGAGAGAGACAGAGAAAAAGGTCTTCCTTCCATTGGTTCACCCTCCAAATGGCCTCTACGGCCGGCGGCATGCCGCACCAATCCGAAGCCAGGAGCCAGGTGCTTCCTCCTGCTCTCCCATGTGGGTGCAGGGCCCAAGCACTTGGGCCATCCTCCACTGTACTCCCAGGCCACAGCAGAGAGCTGGACTGGAAGAGGAGCAATCAGGACAGAATCCAGCGCCTCAACCGGGACTAGAACCTGGGGTGCCAGCGCTGCAGGCAGAGGATTAGCCTAATGAGCCGCAGCGCCAGCCACCATTACCTCTTTTTAACAATGAAACAAAAAACAAAAACAAAAACTGAAGGCAGCTTCCTAAGATAATGTGGCAAGCTAGCAAGAGACAAGGGTCTAATAAAAAATCACCTTTCACTAGGTGGGTGTTTCCTTGATACCACACTGCTGAAATACACTGGATGTTGACATCTTTCTACAAAATGCAATTTTAAAAATCTTTTCCTCATAAAGTACCAAGAATAGTATTCACCACAAGAAAATGTAGAGCTTATTTTAAAAGCATGAACTATGTTTTGCCTAGTTAAAGGCTAGGGCAACAGAGTATCCTTTTCTCACACACAATTAAATGCCATGGGATTTCTGCTTTCTAAGTTTACAAAAAAAAAAAAAAAGTTTACCAGACACCACTGGAGAACATACTGATCCTTTTTATTAACAAGTTAAAGCTGAAATATTAAGAAGAGGCTTCTTCAAAGTTACAGTGCTAAGGAAGGAACAGTGAAATAATAACTATGATAATAAATTTTAAATGTATAATAAAATAATAATTAAACATAATAAATAATACAAAATAATAAATAATTTTCTACACAAAATATAAGGACACTTTAAAAAGTTCATGGAAAATAGGATTAAAAGATAGGTTTAAGGGCTGGCATTACAGCACAGCAGGGTAAGCCACCATTTGCAATACCAGCATCCCATATTGGAGTGCTAGTTTGAGAATCAGCAGCTCCACTTCCAATCCAACTTCCTGCTAATGTACCTGGGAAGGCAGTAGATGATGGCCCAAGTACTTGGGTCACTGCCATCCAGTTGAGAGACCTGAATGGAGTTCCTGGCTTCTGGCTTAGGTCTGGGCCAGCCCTGGTTGTTGGCAGCATTTGGGGGTATGAACCAGCAAATGAAATTTTTTTCTCCATCTCTCTCTCTCCCTCCCTCCCTCTTTGTCTCTCATTCTCTCTGTGTCATCCTGCTTTTCAAATAAATAAACATTTGTAAAAGATAAGTTTATTTTACTACAAACATTTTTTAATATTTTTAAAGATTTATTTATTTGTTTGAAAAGCAGAGTTACAGAAAGGCAGAGACAGAGACAGAGAGGACTTCCAATGCTGGTTCACTCCCCAATGCCCGTAACAGCCAGAGCTGATCCAATCTGAAGCCAGAAGCCAGGAGCTTCTTCTGGGTCTTCCACATGGATTTAGGGTTGGACCATCTTCTGCTGCTTTCCCAGGCACGTTAGCAGGGAGCTGGATCAGAAGTGGAGCAGCCAGGACTCCAACCCATGCCCACACGGGATGCTAGCACTGCAGGCAGCAGTTTTACCTGCTATGCCACAGTGCTGGCCCCAATTTTTTTTTTAAATCCATGCATACCTGAGGTCTTCATCAAAGTTGATGGGAAATGCATATTACAAAAAAAAGTGTTCATGGATTTCCCAAAGCTTTTTGCACCAAAATTACTTTATTGTTAAATTTCTTTTTCTTTTTTTTTTTTTTTTTTTTTTTTTTGGACAGGCAGAGTTAGACAGTGAGAGAGAGAGAGAGAGAGAGAGAGAAAGGTCTTCCTTCCGTTGGTTCACCCCCCAAATGGCCGCTATGGCTGGCGTGCTGCGCTGATCCAAAGCCAGGAGCCAGGTGCTTCCTCCTCCTGGTCTCCCATGCGGGTGCAGGGCCCAAGCACTTGGGCCATCCTCCACTGCCTTCCCGGGCCACAGCAGAGAGCTGGACTGGAAGAGGAGCAACTGGGACAGAATCCGGCGCCCCGACCAGGACTAGAACTCGGAGTGCCGGTGCCGCAGGTGGGGGATTAGCCTAGTGAGCTGCGGTGCTGGCCAAATTTCATTTTTCCATGAATTTTTTTTTATGTACCCTAACATCTCAAATCCTTCTGACTCTCTTCTGCTATTTTGGTGAGGTAAAAGAATCAATTAATTCTTAGACTAGTCCTTATATATGGCTTAATTGCTTTTCAAGTGTGATTGGGTGTCATTTCCCAGCATTTTCATGTGGCCCCTATGAGACCAGGTCTTCCAAATAATAGTGAGCAAAGCCACACTTCAAAATTCACAAAAGCATCACAGAAAACAGTTTCAGCTAGTCATTTTAAGATGCTTAAATTCCTTGCTGCTACGATAATATCACAATCTCATAGCTTAAAGCAACACGAATTTGTTATCTTACAGTGTTCAAGGTCAAACATCAAAATGAGTTTCACTGGACTAAAACCAAGGTGACAGCTGGGCCTGGGTTCCTACCGGAGGCCCTAAGGAGAATCTGTCTTTGCCAGCTTCGAGGTCACTTGCTTCACGCTCCCTTCCTTTAAGCCAGAACTCACAGCACCGCAACCATTGCTTCTGTCATCATATCTCCTTCTCTGACTCTTCTGATTCCCTCCACATCTTTCAAGGATACTTGCAATTACATTGGGTCCAATTGTGTAATCCGGAATCTCTCTCCATCTCAAGGTCCTTAACTTAATCACGGGCTCCAGGGTGTAGGAGGTGGACATCTTTTTGGGCCATAATTCTGTTCATAATGCTCAAGAGCTAATGGCAACCTTACACAGAAAGTTCTCTGAGTTCCACACAGCTTGCTATCAAGAAACATCTAGGAGTTTTGGAGGCAGATGGACCCAGCTGCGGTATGGGGTCCGATATTCAGCAATTGGAACATCTTAAACAATTTACTCAATATTCAGGAAGTTCAATTTAATCATCTGTAAAGGTGCTATAATCTCTACATCTAAGGGTAACTGGAGGATTAAACAAAAGAAACACTGTGAATACACCTAGCTCTGAGGCTACCAAACAAAGACGTTTAGTAAATGGCAATGTCCCTTCCATGTTGAGACTTTGCAATTTGAATAAAATCATTCTTAGTAAAAAATATACTAATTTTCTGGCCTATATTTGCACTGTCAATATCCTGTTCTGCTAAGAGGTTCACTTTTAACATTTAGGAGATGAATCTGTGATGACTGAATCTCAATTCAAGATAAAGTATAACTGAATATATATCTATTTTGCACATTTCAGCGAGTTGACATTTTAGACTACTTAATAGAGTTTTTAAAAACTGTGACGGGGTGCAGCAAGTATTGTTGTGCAGCAGGTTAAGCTGCTGCTTGGGGCACCAGTATCCCATATCCACCTGCACCTCCATGTCTGATCCAGCGTCCAGCTAATGCACCTGGAAGGCAGCAGATGACGGCTAAGTACTGAGATCCTACCACCCACATGGGAGACCCAGATGTGGTTCCTGGCTCCTGGCTTCAGCCAAACTCAGCCCCAGCTGTTGTGGGCACTTGAGAGTGAATCAGCAGATGGAATATGTCTGTCTGTGTGTCTCTTCTCTGTAGGCATGTGTTACTCTCTTTCAAATAAATTTTCAAAAAATAAATAAACACTTTAAAAAGATTTAGCAAGGAAATTCAATATTTTTATATTTTTTCCCCTTTAAAGTAACTTTTTCACTCAAATTAAAAAAGCACAAATCCCCCTTTTTACAGCTGTGAGACTTGCTCCCACAATATATATACTTAGCGATGAGTAATAATTGTCATCACTATTAGAAAGCTTGCCACGTTCCAACCATTAGGACATAATGCAGCACTTCTGTAGGTGATTTATCACAAAGCTTCTTGAAACTGACTTTGCCTTGAATGTGAAGCTATAATTCCTATTATTTTCAGCAACCATCTCTTGCAGAATTCAGATATTCAAAGAAAATGTATCCTGTTCTACAAAACAGCAATTTTATTATATTACCTCAAGAATTGACCTAAAGGGATTTAATATGGACTTTACTAGACAAGAGATAAATGACCCAGCAATGAAATTATGGCATATATGATAAATATACCATGTCCCAACACTGTCCCTCTTCCCACTCCCACCTATGATACAATAAGGCTTCACTGGGAATCTCACTGACCCACAAGGAGTAGAATCTTCCTATGAACAAGCTGCTGCATATACCAACCATAAATGTTAAGGTCCGGGAAATATTTCCACATGCCCATCACTATTTCCACCAAATCTTGCTGGAAAATATCCAGTAAGGAAGAGTAGCCTTGATATTCCAAACTTCTAATTCGCTATGCAAAAGACTCAGACTATCTAGTGCCTGCTTTGCTGCTCTGAAAAGGGGGGGGGGGGGCATTAAGAAATATAGGGGGAATATATCTTTTACTCTTTTATGTTCTTTCATTAGATCTAAAAATACTTCCTATTTCCTTCCTTAGAAACCAAAGTTTGAGCTCATTTGCATGTTTGTTTTTCAATATTAGAACCAAAATGTAACACATGGATAATATTAAGTTATTTTTTTTTCTTTAAGGAAGCACTTTTCTACTTCTTTCTTCATTTAAATACCCAGAAAATTAAAGAAAGATGAGGGATAAATTATTCTATGTCAGAGAAAATGATGATGCATAATCGGAAATAATGAAGGAGAACAATCCACTTTATAGGATTTTTACAATTTATAAAATATTTTATAATGATTTGAATGATGTTCATAAATATTTCAAAAAGTATTGCTGCACTTTATGATATGCTAAGCCCAGGGCTGAGTTTTCAGCAAGGATGAGGGGAGGAGAGGGACAGAGATATATGGACAAGCCCTGAGCCTTCTAATGCCATCAGCCTGGCTCCACCAGCCACAGCAGAACCAAAAACCACTGCTCCAGCCATGCTGCTCCTGCTTCTGATACCCATGCGGCTGCTGCTATCACTGCTGCTCCTATCCCACGTACTGGGAAACTTCAATGAGTTAGGAGCATGGCAAGGGTGTCCGAAAAACATTTTCACGTATGTTCCCTCCACTTTTAAAAACCAGTGCACAATCCTTTATTCTCCCAAGTTTAGAGAAAAAAATGGCTTGTTTGGGCCATTTCAGTTTGCGTTTTTACCCACTTCTATATATGGCTGAATAGAAGTGCTCACTGTCCTGAAGGCTACAGGCTGCAGAAAGCAGCCTGCCTGGAGATGAGGCCCTCCTACGAACAGTGCCTCTGGGTCCCTGAATCAAAGCTCCCTTGAGGAGAATGCCAACTATCCCAAAACTCTACTCTTCAAATCCAGTTTCAAAGACGCCAGAATTAAGGTCAAGAGGTCCCTCGCATGTTGCTTTGGTAGATTTGAGCCTGACATAGAGGCTACCTACTTTGCTACCATCCAATATGACTCCATTTCACCTCCATCAAATACGGAATTCAAAGTGGAAAATAAATTATGCTCAAACCAGTAAATTAGTACATATAACAACAAAACATACAAAATTCCCCTTTCATACTAATATTGCAAACAGACATCTCACATTGTTGTTAACCTCATACACGCCTTTGCAAACATTTAAAATTACAATTATACACATCTTGGATTGCAAATTAAAGCAGAAGCAACAACACGGTCAGTAAATCCTGAAGAAGCAAGAGGGAAGCAAACTTTTGGGGCAGGAGAGCTCAGAGCAGATCTGGAAAATTGATCATCTGCATCAGAAAAGCACAGTCCTGGGGAAATTATTTCAAAGTAAAAACAAACATCAAAATCCAAATTACAGATAAAATTGGTGAAAACTGTCCTTGCTGAGTAGCCTTTAAAAATGTTGCTCAGGAGGCAGGCATTTGGTGCAGGCTAAGCCACTTGCTGGGATGCTCACCTTCCATAGCAGAGTGCCTGGGTTTGAGTCCCACTTCCACTACCGATTCCAGCTTCCTGTTAACACACACCCTGAAAGGCAGCAGGCAACGGCTCACGTATTGCCTCAGATTCCTGCCACCCAAGCAGAAGACCTGGCTTGAGTTCCTGACTCTCATCTTTGGCCTTGTTTAGTGAGTCAGCTCTCGCTCGCTCTCTCTCTCTCTCTCTCTCTCCCTCCCTCCCTTTCTCTTTCTCTCTACACCTGCCTTTCAAATGTTTTTAAAAGGGTTTATTTACTTAATTACTCAAAAAGCAGAATTACACAGAGAGACACAGACAGAAACAGAGAGGCAGAGAGGTATCTTCCATCCCCTGGTTTACTCCCCAATGGCTACAACTGGGGCAGGACAGGCTGAAGCCAAGGAGGCTGGAGGCTGGAACTTCATCAGGGTCTCCCACGTGGATGGCAGGGGCCCAAGCACTTGGGCCATCTTCTGCTGCTTTTCCTGGTGCATTAGCAAGGAGCTGGACTGGAAATGGAGTAGCCAGGACGAACTGGCGCCCATATATGCTGCCAGCACCGAAGGCGGCTTAACCCACTGTACCACAACACCAGGCCCTCAAATACTTTTTAAAATGTTGCTTCCTAACACAATTTTGGTTGAAAAACCAACATTTTGCTCTCGTGTGTTCGGAAGATAACACCGCCACTAATCCACTGATTCTAGTAGATCATCAGTTTAACATGCAGTTGGTTTCAGACTGTTGGTTTGCATCTGGTATTGATTATCCTACTTCCATAACATCCCAATTAAATGACAATTCAGTTTAGCAACTGGAGGAAAAAATTATTTTAGAGATATTGTCACTTTCCCAAAGGCATACACAGTCAGAAAATATATGAACCAGATATGTTATCAACCAGATTGGTTTCACTCTAAAACTATACAGCTTCTCTGATTCTTTTAAGAGTGAGAGAGTCTCCTCACATTGGTGTGCTCTAATGAACTGATCAAGATACTGCTCACAGCAGGATAATCTCATATAACCACAGAAGTGACAGGGACAGAGCTGCAAGTATCCTGATTTAAAAAAAAAAAAAAAAAAAAAAACCAGGACAAAACATGGCTTTGGAAGTGGCAACTTTGGGTCTGTATTATTCTTGTACAACTTAATAACCAGCAGACTTTAGAACATTCCCCAAACTCTTTCGGTCTTTATTTTCTCATATAGGTAAGTGAGAATTGCTGTCACACTTGGTTGATGTCAGAATAAAAGGAGGGTGGGTAAGAAACTCACTGGAACAATAGCTGCCACAAAACAGGCTGAACTGCCCTCTGCCTCTAAGACTACCTTAAAGACCCTGCAGACTGGAGAGCCTCCAAGAGCTTTCACTGTGTGGATGAAGCACACCTCTTACAGCAGGTCTTCCAGAAAACTCCAATTTTTTTTCCAGCCTTCAAAGTCACTCATTTATTCAATAAAAACATCATCTGTGATATTAAAATCAATATATCCCATAGGAAACTTAAAAATTCCAATTTTTCCCTTCAGGTAGCTAACACCCAAATATATAAAGCTATGCAAGTCGGTTGCTATTGTGAGCCTGATTTCTTAACTTATACTTTGGGGATAAAAACATCTACCTAATGGTCCGTTGTATGAATCAAATGAGAGTGTTATAGGTATATATTACCATTATTATTCTTGCACTCTCACTTTTTCAGGTGGAATGGGAAGGCTTTGGCTCCTATCAAGCTAGAAGAAGCACTGGGAAGCATTTGCAGACCAGTTCTTGGTCTGAACAAAATCTCACCAACAAGTTGCTAACCACTTGAAGGATGTTTCATTATCACAGATATTGAAGACCTCTGTATGATTTCATGACCAAGCCCAACATCCCATTCCTTGTCAATAGTACCACTGGTGAGAGGAGTGAGAGGGTGGGGGAAAGAACACTGTATCATAAGCAAAGCTCAGCATACCAGATTTAGCCTTGTTCTCTGAGCTCACTTTTCCTTAGCCATTAGCCCCATTGCTGCTCGCAAACACTGCTAGTATCTCAGACTTCTGTCTGTTCCCCATGCCAGGAACACTCTTTGCCAGGTGGCACATGGCTCACTCCTTTAAATATCAATGGACCTACCAGATCATCTCATCAAAGACTGGCAATTTGAACCACCACTATGACCAGCATTGCCTACTTCATCATGCTCTATCATCCTCCAAAGCTTTAAGCTCATTAGACAAGCTTCATATTTACTTACTTATATTTGATTATAAACTAAAATTAGAGTGCCATGGGCAACAATTTTGTGGTTGTATACCTTTCTGTATCTACTGTAATAGAGTATATGTATTGCTATATTTTCTCAATCTAGACCTGGCCTGTATCAGGAGTCAACACAGAACTGTGGAATGAATAAATGATTAAATAAATGAATTAGTAGGGGTCAGTGCTGTGGCATAGTGGGTGAAGTTGCCGCCTGCAATGCCAGCATCCCATGTGGGTGCCAGTTCTAATCCCAACTGCTCCACTTCCAATCCAGCTCTCTCCTGTGGCCTGGGTAAGCAGTGGAGGATGGCCCAAGTCCTTGGGCCCCTGCACCTGCGTGGGAAACCCGGAAGAAGCTCCTGGCTCCTGGCTTCAGATCGGTGTGGCTCCAGCCATTGCAGCCAATTGGGGAGTGAACCAGCAGATGGAAGACCTCTCCACACACACACACACACACACACACACACCCCGCCTCTCCTCTCTCTGTATAACTCTTTCGAGTAAAATAAATAAATCTTAAAATAAATAAATAGATAAATGAATAAGTGAATTGAAGGGCAAACAAGTGAGAATAGTACCAAGTGCCAGGGTACTGGAACAGAGGCTGTAGAATTAAGAGGCAAGAAGCTATGAAAGTGGAAGCTTGGAACTCATTAGAAAAATACCTGAATGGGAGAGGGAGTAAGTGATGGGATGGTTTGCAGGTGATAGGGTGGTTATAGGGGGAAGAACCGCTATAATCCAAAAGTTGTACTTTTGAAATTTCTATTTCAAAATTTATTTATTAAATAAAAATTTTCTATTAAAAAAGAAGAAAAAGAAAAATACTTGATTCTCTAAAAATGTGAGGTTCAGATTTCAGGATCCTAATTCATTCTGTCTTGAGTTATAATGATGTATGAATATTTTACCTATTCTATAACTCTGATTTTTAGGATAAAGAAAATACCTATGATTATTAATTTTACAGGATGGTTAACTTGACTGGGACATGGGGTACCCAGATATTTGATTAAACATTATATCTGGGTGTGTCTGTGAGATGCTCTGGATACAATTAACATTTCAATAGGTAAGACTAGGTAAAGCAAAAATGTTTCCCCTAATGTGGGTTGGCCACATCCAGTTGGTTAAAGATCTGAATAGATATAAATGGCTGAATAAGAAAGCATTCGTTCTCTTTGCCTGTCTTTAAGCTGGAATATTGATCTTCTCCTACCTTTGGACTCACTACTCAGGCTTGGAATACACTGTTGCTCTCCTGGTTCTCAGGCCTTCAGACTAGGACTAGAAATATACAATCAGTTTTTCTGGGTCTTCAACTTGCCAACCGTAGATCCAGAAACCCCCTCAGCATCCATAATCACATAAGCCAATTCCTTACAGTGAATCAATCAATCAATCAATCTATATCAATCATTATCTCCTCTTGGATCTGTTTCTACAGAGCACCCAAGCTAAAATGGTGTCTTATTTATTTTTCTCGCCTGCAACAGCCCAAGTACAATGTCCTGCATATGCAGGTGCTCAACATGCTATCAGAATGAATAGTGATGCTCTTTAAAGGAACAGTCATTAACTCATCTTCAGATTGCTGCTCTCCATCTACAACTACTCATTCCTGTTATTCTTAGAATCACTCCACTTTAAAACTAAGAACTGATCAACCACGACTTACTATATTAAAACTGGACTCTTCCCTAAAGGGATACATTTCATTTTCACATTCTAATTGCTTATTCAATGCTTAAAAAGAAAAAAAAATAGATCTTTCACTGGTAGGTCACCTTCCCTGAAAACATTAAATTATATAAGAGCTGTGCGGCACCTGCAATATCTTTCTTCATTTATAAAATATCTATTTAATAAATCTTATTTTAGAGCACTTTTAGGTTTGCATCAAAATTGAGCAGAAAGTAGAGATAACTCCACACAGCTCCTTCCGGCTCCCGGGCAGAGCTTCCTCCACCATCAGCATGTCCACTGATGGCAAGACTGACGAATGGCAACACTGAGGAATCGACTTTTACCCATCACTGCCAGCCAAAGTCCAGAGTTTACATTTGAGTTCACTCCTGGTATTGTGCATTTCATGGGTTCTGACAAATGTATAATGACAGATAGGCACCTTAAAGTATCATATGAGATAGTTTCAAAGCCCTAAAATTCTGTGTGCCATCTAGTTCTCCTTCTCTCTCTCAATTCCCTAGCAAACTTTTTTATGGTAGCCATAATTTTGCCTTTTTCAAAATGTCATAGTTGGAAACACACAGTACACAGGCATTTCGGTATAGCTTCTTTCACTTTATATTATAAACTCAAGTTTCTACCAGCTCTTTTCATGGTTTGAAAGCTCATTTCTTTTTATCACTGAATAATATTCCATTTTATGGATATATCAGAATTAACCTACTCACCTGGTGAAGAACACACTGACTGCTCCATATGTGAGCAATTATGTTTAATACATCTAAGAAAATTGTTTTCAACTTATTAGAATGAAAAATAATGATACCAAAAATGATACTAAGGGCAGGAAAAAAATTGCTGCCAGTTTCATTTGATATCTAGAAAATGGCAAAAGTATTCTCAATAGAGATTATAATCGTACCATATATTATCTAGCAGTGTCAAAAATATCTAAGAATGAAATCATGCATTTATCTGCATCAGTGCTCCTCAACATAGTCTGTAAACGGCTCCTTGTGAATGCAGACAACATAGGGAACCCTTGCCAGAAGACAAAGGAATTCCCTTCATGCTTCCTAGAGAATGACTTCCCATGAGAAAAATGTGAATGAACTAACACAGAGCAGCATGATGTAGCCGATTTACATTCCGCAGCTCATCAGCACGGACAGTGAACAGGCATTTCACAGTCTGGCACTGGTTCTTGGACCACATTTTGAGTAGCAGTGATTGATAGTTTTATATAGAACTTTTTAGTTTTGCTTCTTTTCCCTCAACTGAAACCAGTTTGTTCAATTTTTCTGAATTTTCATTGATCTTTCTCAGACTGTCACTATCAAAACTTATTCTTTCCTGGCTTTCATTAAACACATACCTCATGATATGTTGATATATTGCTGACCCTTGTTTCCCTGTCCCTTCAGCTGTCATCTCATTTTCTTTTTGCTACTTTTGTAAAACCATCCAAAGGTTCTGATTATGCATGAAGTAGCAATAGCTACTGTATTGAAAATAATAGGGGCTGGGGCCGTGGCATAGTAGGTTAATCCTCCGCCTGCGGCACCGGCATCCCAAATAGGTGCCAGTTCTAGTTCCAGCTGCTCCTCTTCCAATCCACTCTGCTGTGGCCTGGGAAAGCAGTAGAAGATGGCCCACACCCACGTGGGAGACCAGGAAGAAGCACCTGGCTCCTGGCTTTGGCCATTTGGGGAGTGAACCAATGGAAGAAAGACCTTTCTCTCTGTCTCTCCCTGTCTGTAACTCTACCTCTCAAATAAATAAATAAATTCTTTAAAAAAAATAAAATAGTTTCTTTATCCAGTCTATCGTTGATGGGCATTTAGGTTGGTTCCAGGTCTT